>NW_010398243.1:58951-69476 GCF_000710305.1 Buceros rhinoceros silvestris | reverse complement strand
CCTGAACGTATTTTAAGGCTGTACTTTGACAGGGAAGGTGAATGGGCTAACCGACCCAAACCTGGTACCAGCAGCAAGGACAACAAATCACAGCACAGCCATGAAACCCCGCATATGTGCCAGGTTACCCACCGCGAGAGGAAAGGAAGGCAGAACTCATGTAACTCCCGTTGTCTCACACAGCAATTATCAGCTATCAAGCAGGGATCCACTAAGATCCTCCAAACTCAGAGGGATCAAGAGCAGCATTTTCCATTGAACTTCCATATACCTTCATACATCACTTATGGAGACCTCACAGCTTAGGCTGTCCTAAGCAAGGACAACAGCAGGGTGCTCCCACAATCTGCCACATTTGCATGGAGAAGCAACTCTGCACTAAAAAGGCACCATAATACCTCTTCTGCACAGCAAAGGAGGAGTGACACTGCCTGGGTCAGATCCATTTGACTTATTTTAGACGTCAGCCGTAGGATGAGAAAAACAGTGCCCTGGGACTGTCTGCATCTCCCTGTGACTCTGCAGGGAATAACAGAAACACAGAACCACAGAATGGTTTGGGTTGGGAGGGACCTTTAAAGGTCATCTAGTCCAACCCCCCTGCAGTGAGCAGGGGCATCTTCCAACGAGAGCAGGTTGCTCAGAGCCCCATTCAACCTGACCTTGGACAACCATCCTGAGCAGAGATGTTTACACCAGGCAGAACATTTTACATGCCCTTCTTTTAACCGGACTACTCAACGTAAGAGGCTGCAACAGACAGCTGTAACTCACTGTGTACAGAAACCTCGTCCAGTTTCTGCAGGTTGACACAGTCAGTGCCAGGCATGAACACGGTTTGTGGCTTTAGCAGAGATGAATCACAGGCTGAGAATGAATCTACATTTTGGGCATCATTTGATATCTTAAGGGAAAGCAACTGGAAAAGAAGGGAAGAAACTAACAAGTAGGAAAAACCTTGCCGGGCTGCCAGATCTTGCTGCTAGAAAGAATTCCTTCACGACTTGGGGTTATAATCGAGTGTCAAAGCAACACTCAGCCCATGGGATTGACAAAGGAGGGAAGGGAGAACTGGAAAGGAGCACACGATTGTATCAGGCACGTCTTAACGAGTCAAACCACACAGATGACTTTTCACTATATGCTAAAAACAAACGCCTGCTCTTTTCCGTTTTTTTAAGATTACTTTCAGTTTATTATTCTGTTTTAGTGAATCTTTTTCCTTGCTCTGCCAAAGTGGATGCTTCATAGCATAAGAAGGAAGGCCATTTCTCTGCACATGGGGACCAAAGGGAAACCAGCAAGGGGAACTCATGGCTTTCCACACGCTTCTAACAATGTCTGTCCTTGTCTTCCATTAATTATCATAAAATTATCCCAGTGTTCTTCAATTTAGCAAAGTAATTATGCTTGTAACTAACTTAAGCCACAGGATTAATATCACTGATGTGAAAACCATGGTTTTTCACATCCTTGAACACCATTCTGAGTCCCCGCTGCGGGAGGAGGTGACCATGACATGCTGCTGCTGCGACCATTCAAACCAGGCACCAGCAGCACAATCATTTTCAACAGCCAACTGTCAACTACACACAGCTCCCTTGCCCCTCTGAACGATGTGGCACATGGCTTGTGGCTTTCTGTTCATACATAGATTATGTACGATTTTTCTCTTTTTCTTTTTAGTCTTAACCAACTGCCCTGATGGAAATTTAGAACCTCTCAAAGCAGGTAACTGAACTCCCTTCCACGAGCCATCTGTGCATTCAAGACACTGCATTACTGACAAGAAGTGTTGGCTTATTTACAGAGAGCAACACCTGGCTTTCTGGTACACACCAAAACACTTACTCCTTTTTTGATAACACAACTATCTTGATGGTTAATTAGGTGGCATAAACGAGCTGGACAGTTTCATTGTATTCTGCTCCCAAAGCCCTGCAGAGCAGTGGTCACCTGTGGTTATTGCTGAAGTCAGGAGTGAGACAGCTTGTCCAAAAAGTCACTCAAGGCACCTACAATCTACCTTGTACTCATTCAGTATTAAAATATGCTGATTCTACTGTGTCCTCAAAACCTCAGCTCCTAATATGTCATTGTTTTAGCACTGACAAAACAAAGTCTTCGTACCCCTGCTACGGAAACAATTGCTGGGTTTTGACAGATGGATGGAGGTAGAAGCCAGTCTGGTGCTATGTGAAAAGTACGTCAACTGAATGTTCCTGCTAAACTGGGCCCCCGGTGGAAGAATCGACAATGTTTCCTTTACACTGCAATGTTACCTGTTAGTGTGAGCATCCACGGCGGTGAGGGACCCGCTCGCACATCACCAGTGTATTGTTTCCAGCAGCTCGGTGGATGCTCGCGTTGGTAACAGTCAGTTCGCGATCATGAGGGCTAGAGACTTTTGCAATGAAATTCTGGTCTAAATTCCGTGCAGTAGGGAGAAGGTGATGTGAATTTTGTGGCCAGGGAAATATTGGATAGACATGGCCCTAGAGGAAAGGGGACTGAGCTATGCTGCTGTCGTTAACAGTGAAGAGAGCTTATTCCGCCTGTTTTACAACAATAAAATCCCATTAACATTGGATTAGCTGTGGCTTTAATTGGGTTGTTGGCTACCATTAGCACACAACTGGGCACAGGGCTATCCAACGGTGAGTGAGGTCCATAGCTTGTTTTATCACAGAGGGACTGCCTACAAGATCGCATCCTGCCTTTCCTTATGCTGGTGTAAACCCACAGCAGCTCAGCGAAGCTGTTCTGGGTGTACACTAAAGGACGTAAAGATAATAGCTGACCTGGGACGCTAAAATTCAAGGGCAATCTCTCCCCAACTTTTAATGAGTTTAGAACCAGCAGACTGACATGAAGCAAACAGCCACGGGGAGGGTGTCTTTGCAGCCAGTGCTCCTCAGGCCTGAGGAATAAGCACCTCTTGTTCAGTGAAGAAAGACCATTTCACCACGCCTCAGACATTTGGAGACGATGTTCTCCATTTAAAAAAACCCTTCCGAGACACCGCCACGGTCTCTGTGTATTAGAGTCACGCTCGTACGTCTGCTCAGAGTAAAGCCCTGCTCACTTACTATTTGCTGGTTTTGGAAGTTTTTGTGTTTGAAGGGGATGAGAAGGTTAAAACAATTTTTTTTTGCCCTAAGGGAAAACAAGATTTTCAGATTTTAATGAAAAACAAATGACTCGGTATACAGCGTTTCTCTTGCACTGTGACTAAGCACTGTCAAAGGCAGAAAACACACAAGCAGATGTTTTTCTTGTAGTTTAACAGTGACATCCATCAGCAATTTCTGCCAATTACTCCTTCAGCATCTATACACAGCCGTTCGCTTCAAATCAGCAGACAGCAGCTTCACTCACAATTAGAAATCTCAATAACGTCCACACGCCCTCCTATTCGTGATATACAATGAACGAAAGGGCAGCGGAGGGAGTAAATAAATTAAATTTCACATCCTATACCTAATGTAGTGACTGATCAAGGGACGTGCCACTCTACACCCTTGCAACTAATTACTCTTCCAGACGAGCAGTTTCAGACTAATTGCCAGGGGAGGAAACCCAGGTTAGATAGCGAAAAAAAAAATGACCCCCATACACACCAGTCAGGTCTTGTGTTTAGGTACCAAATCTCAGCCGCGTGGCTTCCCACCTCCCACACCTCTGACCATGGTCAAGGCACAGCACTGTGCTCCAGACTGGGACACTCCGTTGAAGCACCAAGGTCTGTCCCTGCTGCACCATCTAATGCCTGGGGAAAGACCACCCTCATGTCCCACATCACCCATAGGGAGAAGGAAAGCTCTGGCCATGGTGATCATTAAGAGCCTGAAAACTGGTCTCACAGCAGAGGCAAATGACTTAGAGACCTGTCAGGGATGGTCAAGGTGTATCTGACTCTGCGTTAGAGGAGGGATGACACAGATAACTTCCTGTTATCTATTCCTTCCATCTTAAGTCACCTTCCAGCCCTGCATCTCCTCGGCTTTATGATGGTAATTGCGTTAAGACCTAGACCCAACGTGTAACTTGTCTTGATTTCAAATCCAGACTGCTGAACAATAAGCCCATGGATCTTGACTCCACTCACAAAATCTGGAAAAGAAACTCAACTAACTAAACCAATATATAAACAGCAAGAAAACCTGACAATAACTGGATAGACTGAGGATGGCCATTAAATCAAAGAGAAAAGACTCTGCCAACAGCAATACTTGAGCAAAAGAAATACAAAGTGCTAATGAAAAGAAGCCGCGTGCATCTGCATCTAACACTATGAGATCTGGCACCTTAAGGAATTCAGAAGTAACTTAAAACAACCAGAACCAGGCAGGACCATCTGTGTGTGGTCCACATCGGTTGTGGAACAACCTGGCATTCCACTTGGCCCTGGCACCCACAGCGTGTATTTGCTCCCAGCTTCTTTGCTCGCCTCACTGAAGAAGGTTTTGGACTGCACTGACAATATGGAAACTGCACCATGCTATTGTCTCAGTGTCTGATACAATCTGCTAGATGAAATCTGCAGTGAGAACATCAGTGACATCTGTTCATACAAAGCTCAAGGTCTGTGAAAGGCTTAGAATGAAAAGATGGTGAGATCTGTATGCAAAGTACATGCAAATGCCCCACGTTACTGTTAGAAGCAGCAGCAGCAATAACACATTTAACACACATATATTGAAGAGTCCGTTTATGCTCAACACAGCCAGGTCACATGGGTAGCTACATACATGATTATTCACCTTTTCAGATAAGGAAAGTGGGAAATAGTTACTGAGGAAGTTGCAAAACAGCATCTTTATGCACTGGTTGCTGCTCGTCTCCCCAGAGCCGGCTGCCGTGCCCTGAGACTGGGCTTCCCCTATTAATTGCCATATGCTTGATGCCACCTTCTTATGAAGAACCTGCTCGGAGACGGTCTGCACCCAGTGCTGTGTCTAAAGCCTCTGACCGGGAACTGCAGCACGAAATGAATCTAGGCTGCAACATCTGTTATGTTCAACAGCTGCAGCCATTAAAAACATTTGCAGGAAGCAGGTGAAGGCTTTCCTGGCTGTAAGGAACCTGCAAACCACCTTCTGGAGAGCCCTGATGCATGAGCGTAATGGTCAGATATCTCTGGAGGGCTTCTCATCTTTTCTAGCTGAATTAACTGGCTCCTCTCCGTGTTGCTCTGAATTGAGATGCTTCCTCAGATCACATAAAGACAATTATCAAACCCCCCCCAGTCTCTGTTCAAATCTTTGTTCCACTTGTTCATTCACCTACATTTTACTGAAAGTATAGTTAAAAGCATGGAAATACTAAGACCTTCTTCCCCATTCTCATTTCAGCATAACTCAGATTTATCACTGCCTCTTTCAAGCACTGACAAGGAATTCCATTGATTTGACACCAAAAATAATACACAGCACCAGCATGGGGGTGTCAGAGCAGATCTTGGAATAGAGGTTTATTTGGGAACATCTGTAGTGGAACTGGCAGCTAGAGTATGGATTTTGAAAGATACTGGCTATGTATATTTATTATATTTAGTGTTGGAAGGAATACAGAAGAAAGTGCTGCAAATGAAGAATGATTTTTGTATCTTGAAATCAAAATTCTGCACAAAACTATCTACGATGATCTACAAACGAGGACTTAAAACATCCATTGGAAGTGGAATATTTTGGACTGAATTCTGCTGTCAGAAAATGTTGCCGGCATCTTCATACGCTTTGAAAAACAAACGCTCTGTCAAAATCCCACCCTTAGCTCTGACCACTCTGGAGTTAGAAAACACTGACTTCCAGTACGGGTATGAGCATCTCCTTCAGCACTGCATAGGGCCCAGGCAAACAGCCTCTGCACGATGCTCCTTCCTTACCCACCTGGACACTGAACCCAGAACACCACCTGGGAAGGGCAGGACCAGGCACACAAGCCCACTCTCTCCACTACCCATGCAACACAAAGAAGTTGTGTGAAACATTGCGAGACCCGTCTAGACCATGAACATCTCAGAGGACAACTTTCTGGTTAAGTGCTGCTAAGCAAAGCCAAGCCCAGCTGACCCGCTGCTGCAGAGGAAGACGAGGGCAGCACAGAGGAACCCAGAGGTATGCCTGCACCCTGGTGACCAGCCAAGTTAAGCCCAGGCCAGCAAATGACTCCAGATCATGGGGGCTGCTGATCCAGTTCCTCTGCAGTTCCTGCGAAGGCCAGTTAATTTCAGTGAGCTTTGTCTCAGCTTCCAAGGAGGAAAAGCAGGTCCTTCCACACCAGACACCTGTGTGAGGAGGGGGCTGGACCATCAGATGTTTTAATTCAGGTGAAACCAATACATATCTGTCTGAGGGAACGACCCCCAGGGACTGACGGGCCTTTGTCCACTTATTGCAGCTCCAGAGCAAAGACTTTATTTTAAGCTTTTGCTTACATAAACAGCTCCCATGAGACCACCTCACTAACAGCTTCTGAATGAGTCCCTTGGACACGCATTTAAAGGAATATCCTTTGCTGCCACAGACCTACGTGACCTTCTTTTCTCCAGATATGCTTGACCCAACACCAACTCAAGCCAGTCGCAGGATTCATTGGCCTGGGATCAGACCAGTTTTTCACCACTTCAGCAGTGACTGAGCAACGGATAAACACAAATCATGTGATTAAAAGCATCCCATTAAAGAAAACATCTGTTACAAACTTGGTAAGAAATTATGCCAGGTGCACCTCTGATAGTCTCATGATTCATGCACTTTACTCCAAAATAAAAGGTTATAAATTCCTGCTAAAAAATCCTTTTAAAATTAATTTGGTCATTGCTAAAATTCAGTGACATTTCCAAAAGGAAACAGACATTCTGAGTTAAACTCTCATTTTTACTTTCACTGTGGTAAATCAAGAGTAGTTGCAATGAAAGCCATGAGGCTGCTTTGACAAAGTTGTGAAAGGAGTTTAGACCCAGGACACTCCAGAAATCACCTATATGCATCTCATTATTAAATAATTGTGATATAGCTTCTACTTTCAAGAAACACTGCAATAAATGCAGGTTGGTTCACGGGTCTCCTGAGATCCCAGTATGAAAGCGGTCACTCTGACACACCACCCAGTATCAAATTGCTTGTGTTCATCTCCACCACAAACTACTGCCTCTCCTCTTTGATGGGTGACTCCAGAGTGATTCATTCCGGCTCCCTTAGACACTCAGGAGATGAATCACCTCTCAGGGCTGTCCAGTTCTCCTGCTGATTCCAGGAAGCTCAGACAACTTTCTTAGAGCTTCCTGAGCCTTGCACTTAGATGCATCTGGAAAAGTCCAAACATGGGCCTGCAGGCTCGGTCCATGGCAGCACTGTGGTACGTGCATTAAGCACATGCTTCAATTTCCTTGCCTGACTTAGAGCCTAATTAAGCACATTTGAGGAAGGGTGGGTTAAAAGAACGTTTTACAGGTAAGCGGCTGGAGAAAATTAAGTACTTATCACTGTATTGCTGCATTCTGTAACCCCAGGAGATACTTCTGACCGTGTTCTCCACCACACTTGGGGTAACAGCTCTGACAGGTCTCTCCCCTGCCTTGATGATGGCACGTTTGGGATAAGTCTCCTCCACGTAGTGTCCATGCACTCACGTACACAGTCCTCTCGCTGTAGCTGATGCCATGCTGGGGAGACAGGGCTAGCCAGACTGAGATGAAGACTTGTTGTCAAAAGTATTTGGTATCTGTGGTCTCAGCTCGATACACACCTCAGATCCTTCAGACCCACTCAGCCCACACACCAACCCTTTCCAGCAGCTGCCTCTGCTCCATTTCCACACGAACAGCGTTTTCTAACCAGTGACCTGCAAACATCTGGGTGCCTCTTTACTACTGAACAAGTCTTTTTGCTTGGACTTCACTATCCAGAAGTCAACCACAGTTTCTGTGGTTCTACCAGAAGCTATCTGGGAAGCCACAAACCTCAACTGCTTGAAAACTGCCAAGGAGTGCCCTGCTTCCCTGCTTTCCTCCCAGCACTGAGGCCCACAGCCCAAGTTGCTACAGCATCTCTTCTACGTGCCTGGGAAGGAAAGGGGTGACAGGCTCAGAGCTCTTGGGAAGCTGGCTGCCCTACCCCATTCGGATTCTTTGGAAATCCCTGCTAAAGTCTTTGCTGATCTGTAAAACCGGCTGCACACACTCACGTTTAATGCCCAGTATTAGTTCAGCTTGGCCAGCTTCAGCCCTAGCAAGAACCTGCCCATGTTCAGCCTGCCGGAGATGACAAGGGCTGTCATGTAGTCACTTCCAGTCTGTTGCCCTTTCTTCTTACAACGACTGGATCTTCCCTCCCTGAGGAAACAGGCAATGCAGTTACTTGACGCTGCCACTGCAGCCCAGTGTGGGGAGAAGATTACGACTAGATAGAACACAGATATCTGACAGCAGCTGCACTGGTTAAGTTGGAGGCAGCCACAGCTTGGGAGTTGACTTAGACCCTAGGGGAGACGGAAAGTTATTAATTCTCTGTATTCACTGCTTGGCGTGACACGAGCCCGGTCTGCGCTGGGAGCTCTCAGGAAACACAGAGCAGCGAATCACCCCATTTAACCAGCACAGCAATCCAGCTCACCCAGCTGTAACGCCACTCCTTTAAAAGTAGGTGAGTGTACGAATTAGTGTTACACGCCCTCAAATCTGGTGCTGTGCAACACCAGTGGACTGGCGTAAGCAGCAGGTCTACCAGCTACTTCAACGTTCTTTCAGCCATTTTTCTCTCAAGAAAGAAATGTCAGGTAAGTACCAAGCCTGCAGAATTCTCAGTATCACAAGAAAAATGACACAAACTCTTGCCTGCTCTACGAAAACCCGGCCCCACATGTAATTTAAGCCAGTCCAACCCAGGTAGATGGATGAAGTGGAAGTCATGCTCTGCTGACGAGCACCGGTCCGTGTCTCTTGCTTTGTTTTGATCCTGGATGTAGCACTGAATTTAACTCATGAAAAGGAATCACCTTTTCATTGCTGGTCGGCACAACAAAACCCCAGCCAGAGCCAGCCTGCACCTTGCCATTTCACCCAGTGGGAAGAGAGGTCACTTCTAGCAGAACGAGCAACTTGGAAAAGTACCACTCAGCTCTTAAAAACGCCTGACACTGAATATAATGAACTTGGAACAGCGCAGTTAAAGCCTGAGATTTCTACAGACATTTAAAACGAGAACTTGAACCCAAACACGGGGCTATTTTCAGCACAGCTTTCCTTTCAACCTGTGATTTATACTGCACGAGTACTTGCTGTCTATTTTCGGCGTGCCAAGCTTTATATCCACATCACAGCTACCGGTGCAGTCATATCCCGAGCTGGACACCATCCAGGTGACACTAAAGTCTGAGTGAAGTTGGTACATGCTCTGCAAGGGATGAGGCTGTCATGTCTGATCAAGAGCACACCGCGGGTTTCACGATTTCTGTCTTGCGCGTTTTGTATTAAGGAATTGCTTTAGAACTGACACTTCTGAAAATAAGGGGGGGAAAGCAGCTTAAGGGAAGAAGTGCTATCTTGAGCCGAGGGACAGCAAGCACAAAAAAGTTGGTGCCTCTGTCTTTAAAGCAAAAAAGATAAATCTAGAGCACAGTATTAAAAAATAACACTATATGGACCTAATTTCACATCATTTTAAAAGCCAGAATTAAAAGGCAACAACTTTTATCAGTTGTTCACATTTTGACATTAGTTTCTTTGTCAGCAATCATTCACACAGCAGTTGGACACAAGCAGCAGAATTTTAACTGCACTTATCCTAGATGGTGATTCAAGTGCTAAAAAAGCTATTCAAGCATTAGTTACTTTTAAAAATAGCCACACACACACACAGAGACATTCACGCTACTTCACATGGCACAGAGCAGGAAGATCATGCAAAGTAAATTCTTGCCAAGGGTTAAATACAGAGGGGAAAAAAGCATTTACCGTCTGGCACAGGCGAATTTAATTCGGCAACACTGTAAGATGGTAACGGTGCCACTCTCGCCGAACGTTTCTTCATCCTTTGCAATCGCTCTCCCACTCACACGCGCACCTTGTTGTCAGCCTGCATCGCTTTTGGTCCCCAGGACTCTAGTAAACACTCGGCTATGGCTGGTGGCTGGATGTTGTTCTGGAGGTGCTGCAGTAGGCTATGAAGACTGATTTGCTGTTTCCCTGGGAAACCATTTGCAACACACTCAAACAATGCTTGACCTCCGCTAACATTTTTCTTTCATTCAATTCTTGAGCGCAGCAGATAAAATACAAATATATTAGCCCTCGCGCTTCGTAAACTTGAAAGTGTGGCAGCCCCTTTGCATGAAAGAAAAGATTTCATCAAATATCTGTGCTGTGTTAGCAAGGCAGGCAGGAGATGTCTCAGACAACTGCAAGGGAATTATGCAACACAATTTTCTGGTTCTTACTCTGTGACAATATACAGATGATTACAGTAATTATTTTAAATAAACTTTGAATAACATAACTCCTATAGAGCCGTTAAATCAGGAA
>NW_010398243.1:56161-58895 GCF_000710305.1 Buceros rhinoceros silvestris | reverse complement strand
ATGCCTCGGGCAAAAGAGCCAGTAACATCCAGCTCTGTGGTTGATAATGAAGCCATGGTATTGCAGGAGTCTCTCCTCTCCTAATGCCCCACAAAAATTGTCACAACCAGGAGTCATGTATAGGCTACGGTCGGTCTACATTCCTCCCATGCTTCCCTTGAGGCAGCCAGGACATTTTTGTCCCTCTTTCCCCAACGTCTTCTCTCTCTTCTACTCCCTTATTGTTATGGTTGTTTATATTATTGGAAGTTGTTCACGTGGAGCAATGAGAAAGTTTCACTGAGCAGTGACAGCCCGTACAGTTTCTGCAGCTCCTCAAAAACCCCCTCTGCTCGTATAACCCAGAGCTGTACTGGGACCTTTCCTTTGCCAGGAGGTCACCAGCACCTCTTAGGAGCCCTGGCTCCAGAGCTCTTCACCAACAGAACTGCTATCAAGTCTTACCCAAGAATTTGTAGGTAGAAAGCTTGACCACTGACATTCGAGGTATTTGCTACAGGGCCTGTGGGAAACAAAAAGGAGAAAGACGGAAAGGCAGCTCAGCCCTACCAGGATCTGGCAGCAAAGCTGCTGAATTGTTAAGGGCCACCAGAACTTACCTTTCATCTACAGTTTTTGTACCTGTGATAACAGCTAGGAGTGAGGATTCCTGGCCTGGGGCTTGGCCCTCCATCCCCTGCTACACCACCAAACAGGGAGAAGCTACCAGCTGTAAGGAAGGCCATAAAGTGATTTGAAAAGGATCAAGAATCACTGACTGTTATGTCAGTGCTGGGTTTCCTAAAGAAGCGTACTGGCATCTCACATGTTTCACACAGTAACAAGTCCCATAGCTGGAGTACGTGCACAAGGACCATTCCTGTTGCTCACCATAAGGAGCCAGGACACGTGGAGAAGCAGCTACCAGGTTTTCCACCCGGTGTGTCCTCTCCTGGAAGGCTTGGAGCTCTCTCTTAGGACCTTCATTCCACCCCCCGGGACTGAGAAGACTCTGCACCGTGACTCTGCACCAGTCTTTTCCAAAGCATCACACAGCATCGCATAAAACTAACCAGCTTTTAGTGCTTATCTGCATGCAGGAGATTTCCAGCACTGTGCAACAACAATTCCAAAGAAAATTATCTTCCCAATTTACAGAAGGAATTTTATTCCCCCCTCTGAAGTGCTGAGAGTCAGCAGACTTTGTGATAGAGTAATTACCGGTCAAGTAATTGATGGCTCCACAATCACAAGGCTATCCAATACTACATGTCTAGTCCTGGAGCATTTAGATAACATAAACAACACGATAACACAACACAGAGATTGTCTTTAGAAAACCATTTCTGCAAATAGGAGCTTGTGATGGAATCATTAACGAACCTTAACAATGGTGAGGATCAAACGCATCAGACGGTGTCAAGCAATTCGAGACGTTTCTTTCAGACAATTTCAACATTATCGGCAGAACGTGATTGCATTTAAAAGTTGCTGTATTTTTTTTTCCCAAAGGAAAATCATCCATCGCTTTAAATACTGAAACTCGGAGTCATATTTGAGCCCGCAAGCACTCTTTCAAATATCTACGCCAGCAACCTCGCTTTGTACAACAGTTACAAGAGGAAATGAAGCAGATCAAAAACTGTCTGAAACAAAGCAGATCCAGACCTGTTTTAAAATGTGAGATTGGTACACAAACTCCAAGCAAAGACTGTAGCTTGAAAAGCATCAGCTTCTCTGGCTACACAAGTAAGGGCTTTGGCCATCTGTTTCTGCTCCTACCACGAACAGCTGATGCGTTCCCGTATGAGATATTATTCTCACAGGGCCTCTGATCTTTCCTATGCATTCCCTACCTCCACTCTAAAGGTGCTGAAGAAAACAATAAAACAACATGGAGTGAAAGCGAGAGCAGCCAGCTCTGTCCCTCTCTCTGGAGGTACAGACACAAATCCATCCCAAGTGGAATGTCATGTCCGAATGTACCAGGATGCCATGACAGTTACTCCACAGACTGCAAGTCCACATGAACTCTGTGGTCCTGGGCCATCTTACCCACCCCAATATTCAAGCCACCACAGTGGGAAAACATGAGGTTTTCCACCCAAAATTCAACAGTAAACTGGTTTCCAAGTACCTTTAAAGCAGAACTTCATATGTTACTACTTGCTTCAAATTATGTGCTTTCAGTCTGCAGCATGTTGACGTTTTCTTCTCTGCAGGGAGTGAAGCTGTGTGACACGTGGAAAGGTGGCTGACAATTCCCCTGACCACGAGCCCCTGGTCACCGTCAGCCACTGCTGAGCGAGCTGGCTCGGCAGGCTGGAATTAACAAAACCCAGTGCAATCCCATGCTCCCCATAATCAACCTGCACAGCCAACTGTTTTCACTCAGGGAGTCTCTGTTTGTCAAGGAAACACGCAGTATGAATTACAGCAGTGTAAATTACCCAGCGTGTAACTATACGGTGTAACTGATAACCCAGCCGCAGACTCGCAGCCTTCACATCCGTTCTAGCCAAGGCCAACACTGTTAAACAGACACTAACCAGAGCTCTCACAGCAGTAGTATCCCTTCCTTTGCACTGGTTCTACTGTAAAAGATAATCACTGAATAAGGTGAGTCTCAGGAGAAAATTGCTCATTCCCAGCCAAGAGTCCCAGCGGTTGGAGGTCTCTGAACCGCATCCAGATTGCTTCTGCTCGCTCTCCTCATGCAGGCACGGGGCACGCTGCCTGCGGCAGGCCACGGCAC
>NW_010398243.1:47668-56043 GCF_000710305.1 Buceros rhinoceros silvestris | reverse complement strand
GCGCCAGCCACTGTCCCCTGGCTCAGTAAATATTCATCCAGACAAGAGCACGGGGAAGCTGCGAGTTTGCTGACTCACTAACCAGACAGCAAACCAGCGCTGGAAGCGGAGTCAGAATTAGAGAGTGCTGAATCACATCCACTAACAAGTACCCCGCGCTGACAGCAGAAGGGGGCTGATGCTGTCAAAACCTCTAGCGGTCTCCTGGCTTACACCACCTCTTTTTGCAGTAGGTAGTCACATATATTGAAGGGACCTAATGGAAAAACAAAGGCTATTTACTCTTCTTCAGTGAAGCTGCAACTTACATTGAAAGATGTAGCTGAATTCCAGGTAACTCAGGTTTATCTGAATTTCTACACTGATAACGGGAATCATCTCACTTGACTATGGACACCAAAGTCCGAACCAGCTATACCAAAACCTTTTTAAGGTGAGTGGTGGGAAACTGGTAACTCTAGAATACAACTCACCTGGTCTCAATCTTAGATGTCTCTTGTAAGCTGAGGTCAGTCACTCTCTGAAGGCACCAGTTCGTCCCACTGACTGTGATGGCAGTGAGGCGACTTGCTCACACTTGATCATCTGGCTTTTAGGCACCCTAGTTACAGCAGACGTTCCCAGCTGCCAACACGCTATGTAAACATCTGATAATGTCATGAAAGGACTTTCTTAGACTCTGATCTCTTCTGGAACAGTCTTCAAACCCAAAATTGCAGCCTTGGTTTGTTTTGAACACCACTAGTTACAAGATCCATATGAAATCCGCTTGGCATTCATCCCTGCAACCGACAGGTCAGTCCATTCCCAATCACCAGTCTAAAAGACTCTCATAAACACGACTTCTATTGGCTCTTCCAGGCTGAGCGTGTGTTTTAAGATGACAAGCTAGAAGACCATTATCAAGTTCATTTTATCCCGCTGGAATATAAATTAGATGCAAGACACAGATGAGACAGTCGAACTGAGATCAGAACAGACATATCCTCCAAAAGGGAACTTATGTATAGTGAAGTCAAGGCTTTAGTTTGAACTTTTACCTTGCTTCTAGCAAAATCAGAAGCGTACAGCAAATTTGATTCAAACAACAAACTCAATCCAAAAGGACTTCAAAGGCTCGCAGAAAAAAGAATCTTCATCTCACCATACGCCAGCCAGTCACATCAAATGGATTTTGACAAATCAAATCCTGAATTTCTTACTGTGTCTTAACTTTCACTGGCTTAAATACTGTTGGATGCCACTGCTCAGCAACTCAGAACATCTACTCTGTTCTGCTAAGCAACTCATTAACATCGATCAGGCAGGTCATGGTCCTTCGGTCCTTCAGCCCCACCAGCGTGTCCTCACACATCACGTGGTGTGTCACGACTGTGCACGCCTTTTCCTTCTATGCTGTCTGCAGGAACGACAGTGCCCACATGACCAAACGCATGACTCCACCACAGAGGTTTCTTAATTAGTCATTCCCCAGCATAAATGAACCGGTGTCCACAAGCCCGTACTCAGGTGGTGAGCGGCAGATTCGTACACCCAAAGGAGAAGCAGGGCTGCGCAGTGCAGGGCAGCCCCAGCTTGCAGTATTTAAGCGCTTAGGGGGTGCCACTCACTTGTTTAAAGCAGTGGTGTTCTCCACCACTTTGCTGATGGATGGCATAAGAATCACCGCATCAGCAATGGTGAGTTCCTGCCTGCCTTCTCCAGATCTTCTGTCCAGGAGCCAGAGCCAGGCGAGCGACCCCACAATGGCATTTCAGCCTGGGAGTCGCCGCACAAGCCCATCACTGGGCTTGTGGCAGACAGACTTACTTGTGTGATTTGTTTGAGAATAGTCATATTGAAATCACACTACAGTCTCACACTTCTTGTTCACTGAGGCAAAAAATGAACTTTATCCAGATTTTCTGGTGTTCTGCCAATAGGAGGTAGCAGAGTACTCACTGCCTGCTAAAATTTCACCCAATAACTGCAAGAAATACCTACTCCATCTGATGAGATTTTAATTCCCTTGGGGGCTGGGTGTTTATACGCTGATCTCTACATCATGGTAACATGGCTTCCTATTTCCGTAAATCAGCCAAGGAATTCACTTTCTAACATCCACGCTGTTTTTCTAACAGAAAAATGCAACATGATCTATTTTTAGGCTTCCCAAGCAGGCAATCTCCAGAAATAAGATTAACGGCACCAGCTAAACATCCACTCAAAGATGATGATATGACAATTTGCAGCAGTACTCACGGAGGACAGGGAAGCTTCTCCCTGCTGCCACAAGCAAAAGCCTTTTCAGTCTGCCGTGTCCCACCAGACCTCGAGGAGCTGCTGCTAACCAGCTGACAGCTCCCACACCACTGTGAAACCAGTTCAAAACCACTCAGATCACTGACAGCCAGTTGTGCCCTGGCCACCAGAGGCCGGATCCTGTATGTATCTGAAAAGCTCCAAATAGTTTTGATGCTACCGAGGGGGTAAGATGTTACATATCATCACAATGAAACATTGCTTAATAACAAAGCCGAAGTATCTGACAACTTCCCCGCCCTCTACCAGCACCTTTCCTGCCCCAGAAGTACTCAACTGACTTCAAAGTACTAACATCTATAGCAGCAGCGCTTCTGGAAAGCTTGTTACTTGCTACTGATTTTATAGACATGACAACTAACATAAAAATATCATGTAGTAAGAAATACCAAACTTCTAATGCAATTAAAGATAGAAAGGAAAAATATGAGTTGTGGGCTCAGAGAGCTGTTCAGCTTTAATGAAAGTCACTCAGCACTTCAAGGAAACAGCAAATTTATCACCTTAGATGCACCGTCAATATTTTGACATTATAAGAAACAAGATATTTCAGGTTGACAAAAATATTAAGTTACCTCCAGCATTAGAAATTCATTTATATTTTCAGAAGAATCAGAAGACAAACCAAAAAGGATTCAGGAGGAGCTATATTTCAGCTGCACAGTGCACACGGTGTAACTGGCCTCAGAGCCTCTCCCACGCTGAACGGACCCTGCTGTCCTAATCCTGAATCAACACGAGATGTGTTTAGTACTCCATCATAAACTCCAGCTTAGGGGCTTTACCAACAACCAGGCACGGCGAAGAGCAAGAACCTCATGGGGAACACATAGAAGTCTCACCTGGAGCAGACACAGTCCTTGTCTGAGAAACCAGGACTCACTGGACTCCCTACAACACAACCTCCCTGCCTGGGGTGGAAGGATCTGCTCATCTGAGAAGCGGTACTGGCAAAATGATAAAGCTACAAGATCATGCCATGAGCTTCTGAAAAACTACCTGGTTAGCCTTCGCTACCCAGAGCCTGGACATCCCCTGTCAAAAGTCACCTGAATTTCAAACTCTTTCCAAGTCTGAGAGATTAGGAGAAAGGTTCCTAAATCAGCCTGGCCACTCCTGAACAACCTGGCAGTAAAACAGAGCACAAGCAGACAAACAGCACACAATCTGTTCAACAACAAAAATAAATCAAGAATCAATTTCCAATAACCAGTACAGACTTCTCAGACAGGATAATAAAACCACACGCCCAACAGTGGTTTTTTTCTTCCCAAGGAAAACAGCTTAGATGTAATTACAGTCAGATAATTATTTGCCTTCCCAATGTTTTATTAACAAAGCTGCCATTCCGTCTCCATTCGCTGGTTCTGCAATTACGAAGTGCGTCTGTGTACTTCAGAAGAGCAAAGCAGGCTAGAAACCCAGGGCTGACTAGTCCCCAGATGTGGCCACCAGCGTGTTCCTGTCGAGGCAGGTTCTGTGGTAGGGGTGAGAGATTGCCCCATCCAGTACTGCAACCCCGACCAGCCCAGATGGAACCACCAAGTAAAACCCTCCACAGTTTGTGTGAAGATGGAGAGAACTGGGGTCAAGCAGCTTAAAGAAGACAGAGAGGAGACAGCAAGTCATCTTCACTTGTGTAAAAGGCTCCTGCACGAAAGGAAGGATTAATTATGCAGGGCCAGAGGCAAGAGACCTTAATTGCATTAACAGAAAGTTCAGTGGGACACCAGGCCAACTGTTAAGGAGAACATTGCATGAGATGATGCCAGGTGGAGAACTCCCCTTGCAGGAGGGTTTTCAGACCAGGCTGTCCAGCATGGATGAAGTAAGGTGGAGCACCTCAGAGCACGAGGACAGAATAGGTCCACTTTCTGTCATAAAATGATCGTGGTAAGTCATTCTACCTCTCAGTAAAGAACAGATCTCTGGAAGGGCTTAACATCCACAGAAATACCGGTCCTTCAGCGTGAGTTCATTTGGGTAAAGCCCTGAAAGTAAAGGCCTTCCAGTTCATTTACCTTGTCCCACTCATTCACTCAACCCACATTCAACAAGCAACACTCAGCTAATAATAACAAGGAGCTAATAATAAAAAATAGCTAATATTAGCAGAGTGAATAATAAAAACTAGGGTGAAGGAAACATACTCTACAAGTTAAAACAGCTCGACTCCTTCAGCAGGGCGTCAGGGCTTCACAGGGGGGGAACACGAATGAGCCACTCTGTGTCCCAGCTTGGTTTCAGGAGCTGATGTCGAACACACAGTGTGGCAGCTTTAGGAGAACAAAATAGCCAAGTCCTGATTCCATGGTGATTGGGCTTTAAGGCCCTGTGGAAAGATTAAGTAGCTCTGATAGTTAGTCAGGACATCCACTCTCCCTTGGTTTCTCCTGTTTTATTTAAAAGCATTTTTATTTTCCATTTTCGTGCTGATCTGATGCCAGGGTGGCTTTACATCTGCAAAATTCCAGCTATGTTTACTTACTGATGATGAAATAACAGCACAAACTCTCAGCTGCAAGACATCAGCCTCACTCCACCACAGCCCGTCCTTGGAGCCAGCAAATAAGTAACTGGGGGTGTAAAGGCTCAGCACAAAACACCTTCCCGTACCCACAGAGCTCCCCTGAAACCAGCGATCTCTGCCGAGTGTCCAAGTTCACCCGCGCTCATTAGCAGGGGTACCACGGGGGATGCTCACATATACCTGCTCCTGCAGAAGAGAGATCCCACGTGGTTTTAATTCCCCGCTTTTTTACCACAATTAAAAAACAAACAAAACTGATGACAAATTGAGCTAGTACTAGTCTGAAAAATAACCAGTGCTGAAGTTCAAGTGAATTCTTTTGACCAGTAGCACCTTCCTGTGTTTTCTAGCCAAATTCTCTATAAATTCTTCAGAAAAAAAAGTAAAATCTTGGCACTACAGAAATTCGAAGTTTTGATGCTAAGAAATCTCCAACCTGTGGTGAGCCCTTCTTGTCTAATCTTCATATAATCCTCCCTAATACCTTTCAGTGCAAATCTCTGTTATGTGCAACATCTTATTAGCAAGACAATGAAGATAACACAAGAGCAGTCTACTGAGCAGCATTAGGGGATTAAGGGAGGATTAAAGTCGTGACACAATGAAAACCTCGAAGCTGTGTAGTCACCGTAGTTGTCTGGTTTCTAATTCTCCCCCTGGATCAGTTACTGAAGTCCTTGGACCGTCCCGCGGGACTGGGCTCGGTGTGACGAGTGGCGGCAGGATCCAGTCATCATCTCATGACTGGGGCAGTTTTCCAATGTAAGAAGAGGGACGTGGGTGCTGTTCTTGATGTATATGAAAAGCCAAGCGCCTGCGCACCAGAAAACGGGCTCTTCCCAGAGAGGACAGCTTTGCATTTCCTTAGGATCACGACACCCTTCCAGAACATGGTTTTATGGTTACCTGAAGAGTTTCTTTCCCAGAGAGGGACTGGCAACCCCCCGCATAACCAGCCTCCTTCAGGGACACTTCAACAGCTCACTCTCCCCATGTGTCCCTTCACGGGCCAAGGAAGCAGACACACCACCACAGCGGCAGAAGCTGAGATCTGGACCAGTGGGGACCAGCAGCCATCCACAGACTTGATCGGCGCTTTACTAGAAAGACCAACACGCTCTATCCTTTAGAAATCAGACCTTAATCTGAAATAAATTCTTACTCAATACTTAAAATCAAGCCTATTTACTGCAACAGAGCACAGTTATTGATCTGGCACTGGTTTAACTTGTCAAAGGTAAATGAGAGCCCACAGCAGGATTCTATTAAGTTATTGGAGAGTCCATCTTCTCGTTAGGGAACACGCTGTGCTATCAGCACTCAGTCCCCAAAACAATCCATCTGGTGCCCAAGCATTCCCTTACCTCCCTTGCTGGCTTGTGGCAACTTCAAGCCCAAGATAATCCTCTGCTTACGATGACTGTGCGCCAGTATGGCTCACTAGCGGGTAGGAACCGGTGGGTCTGGTCAGAGCAGCTCCAGCACACAGTCCTTGAGAGACTCAGCGGAGAGGAGCGCAGCTTTCCACAGCCTGTGGGGCAGAGCAACCCACTCAGAGGCTTATTTCTAACACTTGGTGTCCATGTTAAATACCTAGGAGGGGTTGCCGTACTTTTCCAAAATCTTTCAGCCCCTGAAATCCACCTCAGTGAAAAGATGGAGTTTCTTTAGACCTTTGTTTTTCCCCCCATGAGTCTCTCACAACACACTGTGCCAGCCATCCAACAAATCAGAGCACAAACAGGCACCACGCCCTGCCCGCTACACCAGCATAGAAAAGGTCTTCTCCCAGTAAGTGCTGTCCAGGGAACAGAGGAACCATGATTAATCCCGGCTCTTAAGCTTACACCATAAAGTTCCCAGTGCTGTGTGGACCACAGAGAGCAAGCATCAGCCAACCGCTGGCCTTAACACACAGTTGGTGTGTTCAGCCTCTCGGAAAGTGGGTGTATTTGCTGGCACTCACGGGCGCTGTGGGCTCACTTCCCTGGCACATCGCACCAGCTCTCCTGGGCTCGGCCTCCAGCACAGACAACAGCGTGGACCTCTGTGAACTGGCACTAGAAAACAAGGCTGGCCCAGCACGCTTGTGACTGAATAGATGACTTTGGGAGATTAAAAATGCAAGAGCCCAAAACCAGGCAGCAGTGCACCGGTGAGGAAATGTGACCTCGAAAAAAAACCACCCTCCTCAGCCAGAGACTAAAACAATGCAAAATTGGGGTACACCGTAGGGTGCTTTGTGGCAAGCCTCCAAAAACTCAGGCTAAGGATGAACAGCCCTAGACAGAGGAGAGAACAAAAGAACCCACTGCTAGGTGCGATGTGCTGGGTACTGGGGAAGGAGGCACCCTGAGATGGAGCAGTACCGACCCTGCTGGCTTCTCCAGGGGGGTGATTTTGCAGCTGGATGTTGGGATCTGGCAGAAAGGGTCTTTTGGAAGCAGCACTCCAGGGATAACGGCAAGACAGCATAATGGTGTAGAGATCCTGGCAGAGCACACAGACTCTTCTGCTGCTTACAGAGGCATCTTGACAGCAAGAAAACTTTGCCTTAGTTTGTCATGCATGTAAAATGCTTGCAGACCTCACTCTGCAAGGGCTTAGTGGCCTGGGAGAGCTCACATGGACTAAGAACCTTTTCTCCTCTCTCCACCAAAACTTCAAGAGTCTCAAGAATAAAAAAAAAGGAAAAGCAGATTTCCATGTGCAATGCTCACCTGAGCCTCCCCAGACTGCAGGCTCCCGCACCACTGTGGCTTACCCAGCGATTCGGATCTGCATTTACCAGGCACACAAAGCGCTCTAGTGATGCAAAGTACGCAGTGAACGCACCCTGGGGAACTGCACATCCCCCTGTATCGCTTGAGCTCTGTTACACGTGGAGCTCACCTGACCTGTCCTGCACTGTGCTCTCCTTTGAACAGCGTGTTTTCCATCAAGCGATCATCCCACAACCGGTATTTTGATCCAGTTTTACTCTGCACTACGCTGTTCCAGGATGGCTTTTCCTGCTCTGAGGAGCCCTATTTCCAGAGAGCTTCTCCAGCTATTATCTCTTGACGCTTGTAGCAGAAGGAAAACTCAGCATTAACTTAACAAATTGCTTCAGAAGGAGGTTGCAGAGGGTTTCATTCCTCTTTTTTCTCTCCTTTCTCTTTTAGCTATATTCCCCAGCCCCCTGCTCTTGCCATGGTAGGATTCTGGGTGATTAATACAAATCTCCTGAATGCCAAAAGCAATAAAACAAGCGTAAAAGAAGAGAGGCGCAGGACAGCCCACCCGAGACAGGGGTTTTAGGCATGTTAGCAAGTTGGTCTTCAAAGCCATGTGGAGTAGCGCTCTAAGCTAAGGAAGTTTTGGCCTCATTTTCTTTAGCCTGTGAGCATGCCTGAGCCACTGAGTGTCTATAGAGAGAGAATACGTATTATCTATACGTATGTGTATAGCCATATACATACACACACGTACACATACATGTAGGCTCTGTGCTCTGTTGTTGCCGCACTGTGAGGAGACTGGCTGGCACACAGAGGCACCAGCC
>NW_010398243.1:40097-47561 GCF_000710305.1 Buceros rhinoceros silvestris | reverse complement strand
CGGGCCCACAGAGCCCCCAGCCAGCAGCCCCAGCCAGCTGTCCCCTGCCATTGCTGGAGCGATGCAGCACCTTTCCCACAGTGGCTGGGGCAGAGGGATGTACTGGCTCACACTACTGCTCTGCCTGTCATACAGCAAGGAACACCGAGGGGTTCAAGCCCTGGGGCTTGACTTATGCTGTAGGAGACAGCCAAGGGTTGCTGGCATATGCCTGGGCAGGTGAGATTTCCGTGCCTGGCTCAAGTACCCCCAGAGCTGTGGAGTGGTGCTGAACTGGGCTCCGACACAGGCAAAAGGGAAGTTAATTATAACCTGGTCCCCAAATGACCTCATGAGGGTTTTGTCGGTGTGAAGAGCTGAAAAAACAAGACAGGAACAAATGGCTGAGCACTTACAGGCCAGGGATGAGGCTAGACCAGCCCTCTGGCATCATGGCCTAAGTTTGTAAACTGATCTTGAAACTTAGTCCTCGTTCCTTTCAGAGGACCACAAGCTACTGAGCTCTGGGCTCAGGAGCTCCTGGTCCTCACCTGATTCGGTACCACCACAAAGGACCCCAGAAGGATGCAGCAGGAGGGGGCTGGCAATGAAGGAAGCACTGCAGCATAAAGGCAGCTCTGGGAAGGCACTGGGAGGATTGAGAAGACAACTACAGGCATGAAGACAAAGGGCAGGACTGACAGCAGCAGCCCAGGAGGGGAAACAAAGAGACTGTAAGGAGGGAGGAGGACCTCTAACTGCAAGCAAGTGTGAAGCTACTGGTGCTATAGCTTCACACAGCACTACGAGGAGATCAGCTTTCCAAGATAAACCTTTTGAAAGTCATGTAAGTCAAATTCAGCTTTAACCTCCTCTTCCTGTAATCCCTGCTTGCTTAAAGTAGCTATTTAAACACTACCCAAAGAGAGAAAAGCTGTGTTGGGAGAAGGCAAGGAAAACAGAGACTGAAGCAGCTGCTCCTCCTCCAGCAAAGTTCTGAGCAGTGGAGCAGGATGCCAGTACTCATCTCGGCGCAGGAGCACACAGGAGGCTTTGGAAGGAGAAGCCGGAGGCTCTTGAGCTAACACAGAAAACCTCTTTTGGATGCCCTGCATGCAAACATCTTTCTGCTTGATACTCTGTGTTTTGTAGAAATGAGAAATCCAGCAGCCACGTCCTCTGCAGCTTTTATCATCTCCTACCTGTGCCTTCCTAACCAGAGGCTCAAATTAATTACAAAAGCTGCGCTGATCACAGCTGCCAAAAACACAGTCAAAAGCCCAAAACTATTTTCCTGGTGGCAGTGAAGCGACAATCTCTCTCTGCAGTGTCAATGAGCATCTCTCTTCTGTCATTCCTTCCCTTCAGTGCTCCAGCTGCAGCTCCCTCTTACTCCCCCTGCAGGCAATCAACGCTTGGGGTTTTTTTCTAAAGCACAACGCAAATTACAAGACAAAAGCCATGTCTGCACCCCAGGAAGACTTGGCCATTTCTCCCACTTTCCCAACGGGAAAGCTCCCGTTTTCCCAACTTATTCTGGAGGAAGGAGAGCCCATAAGGAGATCCAGCAGAACAAATGCACCATCTCCCTTGAGGATGCTCTTTTGCACGAGCTGTTGTGGCAGTGGTAAAGTAGCCACAGAGTCCACCTCCTTCATGGTTATCCTGCCAAGTTTCTAGACCTTCATAAGCCACAAAAGATTAACTGCTTCTCTGCCCACTGCTCGACGGCTGCCTGGATCAGCAGCCCTGTACGTGTGAAGGCTCAGGCAGGCTGCAGAGCTGCTAAGCCACACATCCTTCAGTTCACAGCGGCACGTGCTGAGCACGCAGCACGGCTCAAAAAAGGCTGTAAAGCACCAGGCAGGGCCTCCAGCACCAATTCAGTCTGTTTCAGGTCTAACAAGTGGCACCTGTACAGGCCACAGGGGCAGCCCCAGAAGCCAGAGCATGACACAGGTTCCCTGTACCCCCAACCAGGGCAGCAGCAGGTTTCAATGGCATTAGTGAATGCCTCCACCCCGGGAAAGAAAAGATAGACAGCTGCTGTTCTACCCAGCAGCAACAGCTGTATTTTGGTTGGTTTATGGCAGGCTGCAGGAAGCAATCCACAGGATAAGCTGCACCTCAGAAGCATTTTCCTTTGCATTGGTGGAATACTGGCTGGAAACTGATCTCAAATGGCTAACAAAGCCAGTGGGCTACACGCTCTTCAAACACAAACCATCTCCCCCAGCAAGCAGCACCCCAGCAGAGTGCACTTCTGGCAGCACAACCACACTGCCCCTGTTCCAATTTTCACCAGTTCTTTGTCAAAAATCAAAGAGCAGGAAGTTTATCTGGGGGCATTTCTGGTTGTGCTATTAGTGTGGTAACTCAGAGCTGGGGGGTAATCTCATTCCATCTGAGGACTAACCCGAGAGCCACCATGATACACTCGAGCTGTATTTCTCCATGTGCCTCAATTCCAGATCTTATTTTCTTAGAAAAACAAATCTCAGCCTCCTGCCTGAACCCCAATTGTACTCCCAGGGAGTACAATGGCAACACTTCCAATGAGAGAACTTCCTCTGAGAGAACAGAGCTGGCACTGCGTTAGGACAATTACAAAGAGACAAAGTCCTGCGGTTCACCTCCAGCCACCACTGCCCGGCAGCGTTCCTGCGACAGATCTGCAGACAAACCCCTTTTGGCAACGTTCAAATCAGGTAACGGTTCCAGCTTTTGACAAATGCCTACAACCACATTTCCCCAAAGCCAAAGTGAAGCGATGGATTTGAATTCAAGGACGTGCAATGTTTCACCACAGGGATGTAAGCGACTCTATGGTCACTCACTGAGAACCTCATGTTATCCCTCGTATATGGATGGAGACTCAGTCCCCCAAATCCTCATGTCACTCTGCTGGTCGATAAGGGACTGACCTGGGGGAAGCTTCCAACTTTTGCATGACTGAGTCTCTCCATCGGTAACACAGTGATGGAGACCAGGCTCTTCCATCCATGCTCAGGACCCAAATATAAAAGTGACCTGATTTCCAGGAGACCCGAGCATCACAAACTCCCATTGAAATCAAGGATAACAACAAGATTCAGCACCTCAGAAAACGAGGACATGCACACTCCGAGGTGGCTACGCACAGATTTAGAAGCACGTTTGAAAATCTGGACTGCTAATTTTACTTCCCAACAACTTGTTTCTTATTTATAGCTCTGGCTGTATCAAGTATAGCACGTAGTATCCACCCAGGAACTGGGGTGAAAGGCAAGAACAAGGACAAAAATGCAAGAGGTGCTTAAACTGCTTTAAAGGAAAGAGGGGGCTGGGGGGAAAGCAGCAATTTTGTTTGAGCAAAAATACACTGGATATTTGAGAAGAGGCACAGCTCAACACACAGGGCAGCGAACAGACCAGTGGTCACTCTGCCCAGGTGGCCAAAAAGGCTAACGGCATCCCCGCTTGTGTGGGCACTAGTGTGGGCAGCAGAACCAGGGTAGGGATCGTTCCCCTATACTCAGCACTGGTGAGGCTGCACCTCGAATCTTGGGTTCAGTTTGGGGCCCCTCACTACAGAAGGTCATTGAGGTGCTGGAGCCACCAAAGAAGGTCAATGAAATTGGTGAAGGGTCTGGAGCACATGTCTTCTGAGGAGCAGCTGAGGGACCTAAGGGTATTTACCCTGGAGAAAAGGAGGCTCAGGGGAGACCTTGTTGCTCTTGACAGCTCCCTGAAAGGAGGGTGGAGCAGGGTGGGGGGTGGTCTGTTCTTCCAAGTAAAAAGCGACAGGATGAGAGGAAATGGCTTCAAGTTGTACCAGGGAAGGTTTAAGCTGGATATTAGGAAAAATTTCTTCCCCAAAGGGTTGTGAAGTCCTGGAACAGGCTGCCCAGGGCAGTGGTGGAGACCCCATTCCTGGAGGGGTTTAACAGACGTGTGGATGTGGTGCTGAGGGACAGGGATTAGTGGTGACCTGGCAGTGCTGGGTAAATGGTTGGACTTGATGATATTAAGGGTCTCTTCCAACCAAAACGATTCTGTGATGCTGCTGATGGTCAGAGCTACAGACCACCTGAGAACTGGAGCAATGCCATTATCCAGAAGGTGAAGTTGAGTCAGGGCATGTGAAACAGATATCTGCAGTCTTCCCTTGCCCACCCATAATCAGATACCAAAATGCCTACAAAGCAGAGCAACTTCTATTTTTTCCAAAATCAGGCCTTAAAGAGGAAGGACCATTAAATACAGTTAAGTAGGTACATCTTCATAATGCCCAAAATCTTGCATCTTGAGCGGTCAACTTGGAGGAAGCCATGGAGACAATGACTATTACAGCTTGGGAAGTGCTCTACCCGCTATGTTACAATACACATACACATGCTGCTGCTCCATCCTGGTGTGATTTTGAACCAAAGTGCTGTGCTGCACGTAACACGTGAGCTGTGAGCTGAGGGACACGTCCCTGCCCGTCCTGAAGATGCTGGCTGGCCTTACAGGAGAGGCTGCAGAGACCCAAGCAGAGGTGATAGCCCTGGACTCACCCAGCAGCTTATCTGAAGCCTCTTGTAAGCTCTGCTGATGGAACTGGCAAGGTTTGGCAAAGGTTTGGAGGAATCCCTGGAGAAGAGGAGGAGGAATCCTTGGAAGAGCAGCATTTGCCCCCGGGACCATTCTTTCCTTTGTAAGACAAACATAGGAAAAACACTTCATGTAAAGCAAACTTCAAAGGACTGTCCATTTATCACATGGAATTACAACAAGGTGTAATCTAAAATAAACAGATAAAAAAAAGAAACAAGGCTTAACATCTGGGTAGCAACTGTAATTCCCTGCATCTAACTGATACCCACAACGCTACCAGATTCAGGAACAACCACCTCTTATTTTTCACCTGGATCCCCCAGAGAGGAAGCCTTCCCTTGCAACTTCCTCCTCTCCAGATCCTTTAGAGTTAACTAGTAGCAAAGCAATCCAGGAAGCACAAGGACAACAGGTGCCTGGTCTGTTCTTCCAGAGGCTGCCGCACTCCAGATTTCTTCTCTTGCCCATTCACACGTGTCTCTTACGCCTGGGTGAACCCTTCTGTGTCTCAGGAGAGTCCATAGCTCCCTCTTGTGTCACTGAAGCATTGCTGGTACTTGCACCTATGAACTCTCGAGCCACCCTTTGCAGCTGGACACCTCACCTCCAAGCACAAAGTCACCCCACCTGCACCATAAATTCACTGGAAACCTGCGGCGCCTCCAGCCCAAGCTGCATCCTTCTGTTTTTCATGCCTCCTGCTTGCAGACGATGCTTTCCAGGCTGCAAGGTCACAGATCAGTATCTCAAGGCAGTGCCAAATGGAGCTGGGCAAGCCGATGAAGTCAGCTTCCCCTGCACGCTCTGGGGCAGACGCTGCATCTGGGTGTATTTGCAGGAAGACGTGAAAAGTCTGCAGTGACATACTGCTGTAATTCTGCACCTGACGAAACGGTTGGCTTTGAGGTTTCAGAGTACATTCGAAGCCAATCTGGGAGAAGAGTGTTTCTAACATTTTATGAGCTTAAATTATTCATTATTCCAAAGAAAAGAACAATTTAAAAAAAAATTTAAGAGTTAAGAAAAAATTCAGAGTGAAAAAAATCAAACACAGAAAGATGCCCCCAGACACCCTTATTTGATGGCAAACGTGCTGAGCATCCTGCTTTTCGCAGCAGAGAGCTGTCAGATTGCCTGACCGCAGCTACATTAAGACAGTTTATTTTCCCTGGCACTCTCCCGATGAGGCTGTTCACGCACCGTCCCTTTCTAATATTCCTCTTCGGATCCAGAGGAAGTGAAGGACCAGCTGGATCAGAGCCAAGGTGCATTTGTATCCATGTTTGCCCATTTCCTCTCAGTTTATATCACCAATTAAGTCTTACCGTTATGTATTAAATGGAATTAGCTTGTTGTCGAAAGGCAGCCGCAGAAGGAGAAGAGATTTATAAGCTGCGCTGTTCTCTGCTAAGCAGCTTGACTCTGATGGATGTTACCACGTATTAGTCACCATCAAACAAACCTAATTGAATCATGTGGCCATGCAGGTAATGAGCCTTGCAGGAGAAACCACTTTTCAAGGTGACCCCATCACAGAACAACTAGGGATCATCATGCCAAATACCACTTGGAAGAATCAGTAGCTGGAAAGACAACAGCGGGTTCCTGCCTTTGATCTCGGCTGCCTCAGGAGATGGTCACTACCAGGACACTGTGCCCTCAAAGCCGGCGAAGGAAAACATGGAGGTGCAGGGCAGGAACGGCCACGTTGATGCTGCCAATCAACCCTCTGCAAATGGCTGTCCTCACCGAGGAGCATGTCACGGAGGTAGCAATGAGTGGAAGCACAAACAGCCTCCTTGCAGTATCACCAGATGAGCTGGGATGCCCGGTCTGCAGCAGGGACACCATGTCTCCAGGTGGAGGGAAGACCCTCTGGTGGTCTCTGCTAACGCAGAGCATGTCTGGGCCGACAAGGCAGGGCCTGCCCTAGGAGCACGGGTGTAGACCAGTTTGTTCACTGACCTTCCTTTGAGCTTAGCCCCTCACAGCCTGCCTGAGGTCTCCTTCCTGTGTCTGCTTTATCACTTGGTTCCTGCCATCTATTCCTCTCACTTCCTCGAGCCCACAAGGCATCTCCCAACCCCTCCGGCCTCCCAGAATAACCCAGGTGCTGGCTGGCCCAGGCTAGCTGCTCACTCAGGCACAAGTCCTCAGTGGGAACCCACTAGCTGGCCCTAGACACCTCAGGCCAGCTGGGGAGAGAAGCTGCCCAACCAAACTCTGCTCAGACCTTCTCTGCAGCAGATCCTACCTGGGGCTCAGCACCCTGGCAGAGGTAGGGCAGTCAGGGAACATACTCACAGGGCACAGCTACCTACCCCTCTGAAGCACCACTGCTAAGACAGGGAACTCCTCAAAGGAGATCTGAGTTCCCGGGAAACGTAACTCTTGGTGCTTCTGCTGCCTTCACTAAGACAGGTCTACATGAGCCAGGCTCTAGCTGAAAAAAATTACTAATGAGGCCTTTCAACTGAGAGTAAGTGACCTTATTTTGTTCCAGCCTCTAGAAGCTCCTCTCAAACAGGGATCATTCTTGCCAACTCTTTATTACCATAAACAGTTTGTTATAGTTCTGGAGCATTTGGAAATTTCATCCTATTTCCAGGGCTTTATCACCTTCCAGAACTGCTCCCTCTCAAGCCAATGCTTCTCACGCTGGCATTCAGCCTGGAGGTGAATGTCCTCAGAGCCTAATATAATCCATTCAGTGTTTTCTTTATGATAATCAGCAGCACAACCTCCTGATGACATGCTTAATCCAAAACTGTGCTCTTTGTTCCGCTTTAAAAGGAGATCGATCACAGAACATGGAGAGGGCTTTCAGGGAAAGCAAAATCAGCCCTTGAATTGTACAACACCAAGAGATGGAGATATAACGCTGCAGCACCAGATCCGGCGCTTTCC
>NW_010398243.1:26045-40015 GCF_000710305.1 Buceros rhinoceros silvestris | reverse complement strand
CTTTCCCTTCAAGTGTAAGTATTTCATCCCTGTGCAGTAGCACAACACACACAAAGTGATGCACCAACAGAAAAACACTACAGAAAGGGAAAACACAGCTACTGCTCCTGGAAAGCTAGATAAGGCTTCTAGCTTTTATACTGAATTTCACCTTTAAACTGCACTTCCCTTGGAACTTTCCGGGTACAAACACAGCATTTTGGGTCGTTTCCTTTAAAATGTATAATCATGAAAGGAGATGAGTGTAACCAGGGAGACCCAGCTACAATTTGCTCAATCGTTATTGAATTCCCCAACTTTGCTGCAATTAAAATCTTAAATTGACTTAGAGAGAGGCCAGGATTGTCTCAGTCATTTTAATGAAAGATTCTGACTTTACTAGAATCTCAGGAGGTTAAGTAATTGTTTACCTTTCCTTTTCCCTTTAGGAAATTTCAAAGGGTGATTTTTGTTTTACTTTCTTTGTATAGTGCTTAGCCTTAGCAAGGAAACTGCTGAGAACTGATAGCTAGTGTTAATTATTCATACCCCATGCCAAAATTCCCTTCAGTATTCAGCCAACATTGAAAGTTAAAGTTTAGTTATTTCCAGATTTGGGACTTTTTATCCCAGTAAACACACTGCCTGAAAATTACCTGGCTCTGACGCTGTACACAGATGGTGTGGTGCAGAACATGCAAGAGACACTGCATTTGCACCTAAAGGGTCAAACTCACACCTTACACCTTACCCAGACCAGCTTCACCGAAGGCTGGGAACAAACCCTTGGGAAATACTGGGTGTAATGGTTTGAGCCAATCTATATGGCAGTTAAATCTGGACCACTGAGTCTGGACGTTCAGCCAAAACTCCGAAGTAAATGAGCATAACCTCCCTAATACCAAATTTTTCAATAGTGATAATGGTAGTTTGGCTCTTGAAGCCTGAAGTGTGATGTCTGTCAATCTCAGCTCTTACAAATCACAGTAAGAGTGATGCAAAACACATTTTACTTTGCCTCTGCTTTCTGCCAGCTCTTCAAGACCTACCTGGTGGTGGCCACCAATGCTGAGAGGGTATGCAGCTAAATGGCTCAGCACTTGAATCACCTTCACAATTCTTCTCCCACACAACCCATCTCTCCTGCAGCCCAGAAGCAGAGCAAGCCTGTAAGAAGTCTCAAGGGCAACGCCTGCAGTATCGTTTCATGCAACTGGCTGAAAAGAAAAGTTACTCTTTAAAGCTACAGCTTTGAATCGCACAAAACAGGGCTAACGAGACACCTCCAGAGGTCACTCGATCCTTTTTTCTAGCACAGTGAAGGATCCACTTAGCCTTGCAAGAGGATGACGTGTGCCTGACCTGCTATTTAAACCCTCCAGTAACGGCTCTGCAATCTGTTCCAGAGATTCACTGCCCTGAAGAGATAAGGGAACTGCCCGACTGCAGGTTAAGCATTTTACTTTTTGACCTGTTCCCAGGCACCACCACAAGTAATGCAAGTTGACCACTTCAGTCTGGGAGAGTCCACAAGCTTTTCAAGCTTTACTGTCTGCTCCAGCACCTTTCTGTGCTCTGAACGTGCATCAGATTAGAGCTGTGGTAATTCTCTCACGTGTGCCACGGGCAGGCTATAGTTGTTCCTCTGACAGCAGCAAGGGAGAGACTTTCAGCTGTGCTGCCAGTAGCATTAAAACAGATGTGTTCAATGGTCACCCTGCAGGTTTTGAGGGCAAAATCCAGGAGGGAAACTGCTGCCCTTACATAAGCAAACACAATACTGAAGTTTGACAAATGTAGCTCACAGCTCATCCTAATGGGTATTTCCCTGAAATTAATTGATGAGGGAGGGACACACACTGAGCAAGGTTTACACAACTTGAAGATGGATTTTCCTACACACAAGACAGCCCTGCAGGCAGTGCTTACTCTGCTCTGGCTGGAGAGAGAGAATCGTTAGTATTCGAAGGAAGAAGCGTTGAAGGTTTCCCAGTAATTCCCTTTGCCATCTGGCTATGCCCATCCAAACAACTCCAGGCAGTCCGTGAGGTGCCTGGGCAAAGTGCCGTGAAGCTGTTGCTCCCTCCACCAGCACTGCCCAGCACAGGGCAGCTCACACTGTCCTACTGAGGCCCCGTCTCCTCACTGGCTATGGAGAGAGACGGGTTCCTCTAGATGACCCCTTGGGGATCAGGTCTGGAAGGGAACCCTGTCCTCTCTCATTGTGTGTGTCTCACTAAAAGCACAGAGACCCCCCCCTCTTCATGAACAGCCAGCTCCCAGAGACGCTCTATCTCCCTGCTAGCAGGATTCTCACAAAGCCGTTACAAGATCCTAACAGTCCCCGACATCCCCCTCCCCAACCCCATGACGGTAGGTGTGTTCAGCAAACAAATCCCAGGAGGCAACGCAAGGTCCCCTTTGTCTTCTTCAAGGAAAACATCAAAGTGCTGCGCTCTGCTCATTACCGGAGCGCGGTGCTTCCCTCTGCCTTTCATCGCTAAGGTGCAAGCGGACCTGGCAGTGCTGCACCGACACGGATACCTGATTACGGAAAGACTCCATCCACAGCAGGCAGCATCTGAGAGCTTGCCTGTGCAGCAAGAACTGAGCTGAGCTCAGCTGCTCAAGGCCTCTCTCCACGTAGAGATCTCCAGATCTCTCTCTGGGTAGTAAACTGCTCAGTGGTTTCTTAAGTACAGACACTCCAGTGGTCACATTAGCTGGATTAGGTATCTGTTGTAAGCAGCCCACTGGAGATCAAGGTACCAATAAAGTTATAGAGCATCACAGCCTGATCTATGAAAATGCAGCTACCAAATGACGTGAACGACACTCAATCAGCTAACATGTGTACTGGCCCCACTATTTACCACGGCTCTAAATGATCTTAAAAGTCAGCATGAACAGTTTCTTACTGGTTTCACCAGCATTTGGGCAAACAAAGTTTGTCCCATTTTCCTTTCAGTTTTCCAGAGTAAGAAGCACTGGCGATTGCAAGCCTTCTAAAAGCCATCTCCGCTGGCAGCCCCGACCTTCTCTGCTCCAGGGCCCTGGCTCAAAAGCCTTTCAGCCTCTGGACTCATTTGTTTCACTTATCTCTATGCAAAGTGTGTGTCAGGAGCACATGAAGTGCTGCCAGGTCAGGGTGATGCTTCACAAGCTTTTTGAACAGGTATCACAAACAGCAGCAACCAGAGAACAAGACTCCAGTCCAGGATAATTTGAGTCATTTAGGTTTTGTTCCTATGTCAAAAAAAATTAGTACAACTCTACCCTACTGAAATTGATGGTGGTTCTAGTATTCACCATGCTGGGTTTAGAACCTGACCCCAAATATCCTTTTTTCTGCCAGCCAACGTACCACAGCAGGGAGTATGCTCTCAGACAAAACATAACTCACCTATATTTCTGTTTTTCAGGAAGCTTTGGGAGTAGGAGGGAAGACCAAAGAGCCTCACTACAATTTACACAACAGTCAGAACAACAGCCAAGCCATCCTGGGGCTCTCAAACTCATAACATGAGGGAGGACACCACGAGACTGGGTGTCCGAGATGCCTGTTTCAAAGAAACTTCAGAGGGTGACACAGGAGTGACCCTTGGCTTGCACACCCATGGTACAGGCAGTGCCACCAAGACTTGAACCCACTGTTTCTTTTGTTTTTCCCAGCAACCACACCAGCTGCCATGCTTTAGGGGAACATACAGTCAAGGCCAAATCTCTGTCAACAGAAGAGACCACAAAGCTCCACTTCACTACTGCTTGCATAACAGCAGCCAATCCTGACTGCAGCTGGCACTGCAAGTTCTGGTCTGAAGAGGCTGCGTGTGAAGAGATAGAAGAGAAATGCTGAAGATTGAAGAGAACGGGGCTGTAACTGTTTTCATGCACCTCCAAAGTTACCCATGCACCTTATTCTCATTAGCTGAGGTACCAGGTACAGTTGCCAATGGGAGACCACACATCCTTTTCAAGGATGAAGACAGGTCAAACCCAGAACTGAACGGAGACCTCAGCTGCTGCCCAGGAACTTCACTGCAAGCCTGTCCTCTTCCTCCTCCTGTTCTATGTCTCAGTTTTAAAAAAAATAAAACAAAACCAAGCCAGCACACAAAAGACTCCCCCCATACTAGTCAGTCCCCAAAAGATACTTGAGAGTTTAAATGTCAGTGTGAAACTTAAAATTCCCCAGAATAACTACAGTGACAGTCAGGTGAACCCTCTAAAGGCCTGAAGTCAAACCATCCTGACCCTCAGCACTGCTCTCCAGGGCTCTCCACGGCAGGGAAGAGGGACAAGCCGCCTCGTCCGTATTCATACACCCTTTGTTATAGTAGGAGGGAACACGTGCACCCTCAAAGGCTCCAGAAACTTTAATCGCAACATCCAATTCCAAAGAAAATCCAAATCCAAATAACCTGTATTAGGAAAAGGAAAATAATTACAGCAGAGGCATCATTGAAATAATGTGACTACGCTATTAGGAGAACATTGGTAGGCAGCTTTGCAAGCAAGAATCTTTCACAAGTGTCTCAAGGAACATTTCCCAAGTTAGGCTTTGTTAAAAACACAGCTGGTTTGGGGTCTACACACTGTGAAAGCTGAAATGGGCCTGATTTTCAGAAGATAATGGGACTTTACCTCTGAAAAAGGAATAGTCTTGAATGTGCAACACCCCCAGACCACCAGGCTATTTGAAAACTATTCCACATCCAGTCTCTGCTCTTTGCAAAGCCATAAGGAGCACGTTCCACTCTCACGACCATGGGGAAACAGGACCCACCTGTGCCCCAGCCCCACATACTGACCGCAGACCACTGAGGACACCTCTCATCCATCCCCTCCAGACTCAGAGCACCAGGCACCACAGCCAGGGCAGGATGAAGCAGCACAAACCTCTGAGCTGCTCCCTTGTTCCACCCCTGGCCCCAGCCTGCCAGATGTCTACAGCCAGAGCTGGATGCATTTTAAAATCAACTTACTCAGTGCTCCACTCAAAACAACAGCAGCTGACAGGGAAGTGCATGAGGAATTAAGGTTTCAAGTGCTTTGAGGGAGGAGAGGCAGAAAGAGGAGGATGAACAGGTTGGAAGCATTTGGGAAAGGGATGGAGCTGGACGGTTCAGCTCCACAGGTCAGGGAGAGGTGATTGGCAGGAGCAGAGCTGGAAGAGTCCCATGACAGTCACGTCCAGGCCACGTTCTGCTTTGCAGAGTCAGAGCTCACGTCCCAATCTTCCCTCTCTTTTCCCACTCCCCTTCCACTTCATTTGTCAAAGTTTCTTCCCTGGCGGAAGCTGATGCCAAGGTTTTCAAAATCTGCACTGCCTTGAGTTCGTTGCCTCAAACCACGTTCTGCCAGCAATTCAAGGGCACCTACCAGAGCCCTTCACAGGAGGGAAATACCAGCAGTCTCTGACTACTTTGACTTCAGCACCTATTTACCAGTTCCCAAGACTCATATGAGGTACCTGAGCTCAACAAACATGGAATATTTCAAGTCCTTTTCATATTTTTCCCCCCTGCTTTTATACCTGAGGAAGCACAGCCAAGCGTATCAAATGCAGGCTGACATGTCACAGCATCAGCTGCCGCTCCGCTCCCTGCTGTGTCATCTGCCATAACATCGACTAGCAGGTAAAAGAAGGAAGATGATTTTAGGGTGATTACCCTAGACAGAAGCGATCCAGCTGCAGAGAACTCCAGATTCCAAAGCAAGGGCAGTTTAGACAGAGCACAAATCACATTTACCTCTCTGACAAGCCAGCACTCCCTGTGGTCACCACGATCAAACACACCTAACTGGAAACACTTTCTCCTTAAATTTCAAAGTGTTTTGTATGAAGAGTATTTCACAGTAAGGTCTCCCCAGGGTACCTGATGAAAAGCAGGAGTTTCAGGTCACTTCTGCTGACACAGAGTGAAAATATTCACGAAAAATGCCCTTTTCATTATTTTTTTAACACAACTGCTTATTGTGGAAGTCTCCCACCGTAGGGTTTCAGGTCCCACAGGCAGTAAGGACAGAGGCACAAAGCTGAGCATCTGGTCAGCCCTGAGAAACAGCCTCATGAGTCTGCCTTTGGGTATTAAGGTGGCAGGTTACAGATTTGCTGTGGAGGCTCGGTGGCACAATGGGAGATGAGGCTTTTAAGCAGAGATCTGAGAAACGAGCCAAAAGGATGTGGCTGCTCAGAAGATGCCTCCCTCATGCAGAGAGCAGCAGAGGTAAAAGTGTGAGGGTACTTTGTGAGAAGGCGATGAAGAGCAGCACTGAAGAGCAAAGACAGCCAGGAGATCACAGACAGGACACGGATAGGTCAGCAGAGCCCTTACAACAGCAGACACACAAGTTACATCTGAGGCAGTGGAAAAGAAAGGAGCTAAAAGGAACAAAGATAGAGTAGCTGCACCACTCCAGGGCAGGGAGTCATACAGCAGCGCTTGGACAGGCATAAAGGAGGCAGAGTGGAATAAGCACACACAGGGACCCATCGAGGCTGCTCCTGGATTTAGCTCAAACACTTTCTGCCCGAGCCAGAGAAGACAGGAATGGCACAACAGCAGCTGCTGCAGCTGGATTTTCTTCTTCACAGGGTTTCCCTGTATCTCTTTCCCCTTGCAGAGCTGTAATGGTGATGGATTCCAGCTCTAGGCACATCATCTGTGACCAAGGTTAACCACGTTCTGTTGGCTTGCTCTCCCCACGTGCTATTCGCATTGGCAGGACAGGACCTCTCTGCACTGCAGTACTATACTCCTTCACGTGTATTCCCCGGGTTCCTGCAGCTTATTTGTTCAAAGATGGACAAAATACAAACATATCTTGCATCTGGTGACTCGTTTCCAAACATTCTCTGACAGATCTGAAGCCGAGCCCAGCTGAAGACAAATCACAGGTCTGGTTCTGGTATGCCTTCTCATCCATACAGCAGTTAAAGCTTGTTCAGCTCTCCAAGCGCACCTCTGAAGAGAGAAATAGCAACAACTCCTCAACTGCAGCGCAGAGCTACCTCTGCAGGCTCTGACCCTGGCGCTGGCTGCTTGGTGCATCTCCGCTGTCACAGAACAGCCACAGAGTGGCAGACAAAGCATCCTGAGAGCACATCAAAACACCCTCAGACAGCTGACAGCCTCACAGCAACCGGCTGCAGCACAATCCTCCTGTCCTCAGCGCAAGGAGCCCGAGCAAGGAGTCAGCAGCGTCCCAGCCATAAAAAACATCAGCAGCAGCTCTGGGACAACTGTGTGCTTCAGGCAGCTGGAGACGGGGCTCACAAGCAGGGGTCAGCCGCTCCCCAAAGACTCGTTGCTCTCCACCATACTACAGGATGATGCTGGGCCGGCCTTGCTGTGGTGGCAGTGCTCAACAGTGTCTTATCTCCTCTTCCATCCCACAGCACCTCTCAGCAGGGATCCACTGCCAGCTGCACTAAGTCACTCCAGCAGTGCTATGCTTAAGCCATATGTAGCTCAGAAGCCACTGGCTGACCACCCCATATGCAGGATTCAGCCTTACATAAACCCCAGGGCAGAACTGAGCCCCTTTTTCCCTCTTGCACTGGACGTGATTCACACATGTAAGCCCATAACCCAAATACCTTGGCTTTCCACCTGCAGTCAGCAGAAGGAGCGTGTTTCAAATAAAAGCCACATTATCTTCTGGGAAATATCTGTACCATAATATGCAAGAGCCAGAAATAGACACTTCAGTAGAAGAGAAACTGCCTCCGGTACCAGGCAGCGATTGTCAGTCCCTTGCTCCATCTCTGCTGTTCTCCGCTAGAACTTCCCCATCAGCTATTCCACGGACACAGGAACAGGCTGGAATGTGTTTCTCACCCAACAAACTTGTTTATTTTATATGCTTTAAATCACTGAACTCTAAATATTAGGAAAGACGCAGGAAATCTTACCTCGCTCACATTTCACCGCTCGTCTCTCAAATTTAATAGATGCCTGAACTTCTCCTTTCAAGTCACGTAAAGAGAATGAGCCGATGCAGGCTGCTCGTTCTGACACAACCACCAGGAAAACACTAGTGAAGAGCCAGATTGCAAACGTCAAAACAAGTGATTGGTTTTGAAATATGGGGAAAAATTCAGTCTAATGATCCCAGCAGCTCACAGACCTATGCACCATAAAAAAAGGAAGCAACAAAAGCATCCTCCGACTTCCCTTCGTTTGGTGGGGTGATGGCAGGCGTGATACTCAGCCTGCTTACTACGGTCTGCAGCGGAAGGGAGCTCGTGAGGACTTTGTTTAATAGCTGCCTCATGACTTTGTCCTAATGTATTCACCTCTCTACTGCTTCCTTGTCTGCTTGAACCAGATGCTCTTGGGGCAGGATGTCTCTGAAATTCAAGCACAAGTACAGTTCTCCAGCACAACACACTTCACATTTCAGAGGTAGCCTCTCAGGTGCTACCGCAGCTGACAGAACAGGAAATAGTTGCTGTGATTCTCCAGTACTGTGGGATTTCAGCCTGTCAGATACTGATGTAAAAGTAGGTCAAAAAAACTGGAACCCCCCACAGGCCACTCAGCCGATAGGCTCCCAAATTTGATCTCCTGTCCCTGTGGAAGCCGTTGCGTCGGCACTTCCAAAAGGCATTCCAACCTCAAGATGGCCTTGGCAACTGAATACATCGCTGGCAGCAGTGATGGGCCAAGCAGGAGAGCCCAGAGGCCAGAGCTGGGTTTGGTTCAGGAGTTGTGCATGAGGTCTGAGGTGCTAAACTGGGAGTTGACCAGTGCTTCCAGTGGGAAGGACCTGGCTTCTGCTGAAGGGTCACACCATGCTGCTGCCAGAGGAGTGGTCTGGAAAAATCATGCCTGAAAAACCAGGCTGTACCTGGTCAGTCACACGTCAAGGAATAAGAAACAATCCTGAGCGCCAGATGCAGCAGAGCGACTTTAGGACAACACAAATCCTGGCATTTGAGAAGGCGAGATTCTGACACCACTGACAGCAAACTCACTCCTATACCTGGGACCAAATAGGCTCCAGATGGCCAAGACTACCACTTGCACAGCTCATTTTTTGAGGTCAGGGTCTTACCCAAGGCAGGTCGAGAATCTGAGGGCCTTGAAACCAAGGTCAAGAAGATCACACTTGTAGGCCCAAATTAATCAGGGAGAGATTTGAAGAACTGATGTCTTCTCCACACTGGGACAGTCCCCAGTTACATATCACAGCAGAGCCACAGGACAGGAGGAAGCGGGCAGATCACAGAACAAGAAGAGGGCTTACTTTAGAGGGTAAAATCCCAGCTCACCCTTCATTGTTTCTGGTGAGCGTAGGAGCTCCTCAAATTAAGAACTGGTCTGGGCTCATATGGCTCTGCAGAAATAATTATTTTCCAAAATTATTTAATTTGATGGGAAGAGTTATTTATTCTTATTTTTACTTAATTTATTGACTTCTCATCCAAGCTACATATTGCTTTTTAAAACATGATTTCAGAACATATTTAATTAATTGACTAATAACAGAGTAAATTGGTCTTCACTTACTTTTTGCTTAATAACCTAGCAAAGGCCTCCAAATTTGGCTTAATAATAGTGCTGCAAGATACCCCAATTGATGAATTATAGCATAATAATTAACAACCTTGCAGTTGTCAGGCACAAAGCCCAGTCATGTACAAAGCCTCTGCCTACACGGAATATAAATTGTTCCACTAGCCCACAGTTTGATGTGTTCATTGCTGCCATATCGTAGCTGATACTTGACATATCTGTAAATTATCCTGAGACTATTCTTTCTTTCGGTTAGAGAAGCTGTAAATGTGTTTAAGCTCCAGAACATCAACAACAGGTTTACTACAAACCGTTAGGAAAGAAGCCCTCACCTAGACATTTTTGTCTCAAGAACCCATTAAAAATATCAATTCAAATTTTGCTTCCAGAAGATTCTTCTCAGCATAAATCAGGGAGCTGTTCTCAGCTCTACAGCTCTCTAATCGCAGTTGATCTCAGCCTGACCTATGCCAGAGCAATTTACAGCAATTAAATGGCTGCTCTAATTTATGTGACCTGGCGTGGCTCTTCAGAGAGCCCACCAGCTCAGTACACACGTCCACTCCCTGTAGGTCCTACCCAAGCACCACGCTGTGCAATGTTTCATCTCTTCCAGCTTTTAACCAAACAGATTGTTACAGTATGGAAAACTCAATTTTCTAAAAGAAAGAATAATTCAATCTGGAAAGAGGGAAAAAATACAGCACACAGTCAGACAAAGCCGCCCGAAAACATGGCCAGGAATCTAATTCTCTACACACAGTATGAGCAAACTGCAAAAGGAGGAGGCAGGCTGCTGACCTCCTGAGCATGAATAAATAACAGAGCAGGAGATTTAGGTGACTCCCAGTGCTCCAGCACTCAGATATTGCTTCGCGAGAAATGTGCTCGGGAGCTGCGGGCAGCTGCTGATGCTCAGAGCTCTAACTTACCTGTCAAAGCAAAGGACTTCCCTGACCGGCTCCTCCAGTCTAGCTGTGACAAGGGTTGAAGGACAGTCCAGTGGGACCTGAAGGTCCTCAGCAGGCACAGCACAGATGCACCTGGGTGCTCCTATCCTTTCACTAAACTGCCTAAGCAAAACCAAAGATGGCCCAAGTTCCACTCCAACTGATAAAGACAGCAAGACCTATTCAGTTAATACAAAAAACTAGCACAGCAACATCAACGCAGCCTACGTTGTCTGGACAGAGAGAGCAGGAACTTCTCCAAGGCCCTTCAGTCTGAAATAGGCACCTTTCACTCAAAAGTCAACGTGACAATCAAGTCTGTTTGAAAATCCGCCTTTAAATGAGAGACAAATGTGTCCATCTTCAAAACAACAAAAAAGGAGCAGCTTATAAAAAATCATCTCGGCTCATTTAGGTGTAAAACAATCGCATATGTGCAGCTGACTGGGCTGCCTCATCAGAAGCCCCTCTGAAACTTCCGAAATGCTGCTCTGAGTCAAGGGCCAGGGGGCTTTTTGCAGGGGCTGTGCAAGCTGTCTGAGGTCTTCTGATGACACTCATCTGTCTTCTCCGGGGAAAAGAACCTGTGAAAGTGTCGGGGCGGGGGGAATCTAGAGCAAATGCTCTACCAAGGAGACATTGAAATCCATCTGTTTTACCAAAAGCAGCAAAAAAACCGAGGAAGGCAATAACACACTTCCTAGAAACTGGTTCTGTTACAGTGTCAAGATACCAGTCAAAGCTTCAAGACAAGGCTAAAAGAAGTGAAGGCTTGAGCTGGGACTTTAGAACAAACTTTTCTGCCCAGGCAGTTTTAGCAGTTTCAGCCATCTGATTAAAGGAGTTCCTCCGCTGACACTGGTGTCACTGCCCAGCTTGACTTGATAGAGCAACACCCACTCCCAGCAGCTAGTGCCGCTAGTGACCACCCACACCCACCTCTGCCTGAAGAGAGGTTTAAATTCAAGGCTGAGCTTAAACAGCCCCTCTGATTTCTCAACAGGAGTCTTCAGAATGACAAGGATGTTTCAGCAGAGAAGATAATCCAGTTTCAGTAGCGCTTGCTTCACTGAGCACACTTAAGCTGAACATTTAATCAATCCCTTTAACACAAAGTGATGGTTTGCCTGCACATGAAGAACCGAAAACACTTTCTTTTTAGGCTCGAGTGGTAGAACCTGACAACGAAAAACATGACAGTCATTTAATGACCACGCCATTTTGGCCAACCCAGCAGCTCAGTGATATTCTGTCTGTAAAAGCCAAGCAGATGCTCCTTGGCTTTTCCAGTGATGCTTTTTAAAGCAGAGATTTAAATGTGCCACATGGCAGACTTCAGGCCCAGGAATGGCTTTGAAGAGAAGACAGCTTTACAAAACCCACCTCTGTGGCTGTGGACGTGGCCAGGAACCAATTGCAAAAGCTAGCACGAAGGACACAAAGCACTTGGTGAGGAAGGGAAGAGATACCAGAGGTTACAAGGAGGAAAAAGCAGGGATACCACAAAAAAAAAAATCACTAAAAGACAGGTGAGAAACAGTGGAAATTAGCACAGAAGAAGAAACTGCAAAGGAGGAAAATCACTTGGAGAATTTGCCTGAAGAGCAAGAGCTCCAGCAAAGAGAGTGCATTTGCACTGAAGCTTTACCTGTAGAGGTCAGAGGCAGAACATCTCAGAGCCAGCACGACAAGAGAGTTTTTTTGGATCAGTTACCACACCTACATGCTCTAAGCCGCCAGCGCGGCCCAGCAAACAGCAACCCTGTCAAGCCTCGAGGACTGATGTGCCACTGCCCTGTACATGGTACAGAATACCCCTTCCAGTTTTCATACACCCCAAAGAGGACTGTCAGAGAGGTCCTCACTGTCAGAGAGGTCCTCAGGAAGAGGATTTGTTACAACCACACTCAGCACCGTAAAGATTTCACAATAGCCCTGAAGCCGATGTTCCTCCAAAGATGTACAGAGAGCCCAATTTTTAAGTCTCCCTCCTCCACAAGCACAGTAAGTTCTCAGAAAGGGTTTGCACTCCAGAAGGTTCCAGCAATCTTGTGATCCAGCACCTTCCCCATTAAAATCGAGGGAATTTTTGTGAGAGTTCTGTTCTCATCCCTCTTCATCTCAGTCCACAGGGACAAAGCACTGCTCAATGACCAGCGTTGTCCCATGTTACAAAGCAGCACACGACAGCCAGAGATCATCTACCTCACTGAGCACAAAATGTTCTTGCACCAGAGCTGACCGGCACAAAATTCAACCAGATCTCGCCCTGTCTGTGACAGGAAAACTGAGAGGTCTCATGCTACTCCGGCTATTGGTCTGGAAGATGTAAGGATGTTGTCTCCTGATGAAAGTCACATCCTGCCCTGGGGGGCAGTCAGCTGAAACAAAGCTTCAGCTCCCCTGAGAGAAAGCTCTGAAGAAGTGTGGACAGAGGAGTTTGGCTTGATGACACCTTGTACTCCGAGGCTGCCCTGGATGAGGTGTCCCCAGCAGGTCTAAGAGAGCTCTTTGCAGACCTGCCACAAGGGAAGGGCAGGACAGATTGATGAATGACTGCTAGGAGGGACCCTCTTGCTGCCAGGAGACATTGCCAAGCCTTAAGTCCACAGCGGAAGATCTTTCCATCTTCTAATGACGTCTCAGAGGAGATGAGCTGTGACTGTCTTTTGGGAAACACAAGAGATTACCCACAGGTAGCAAACTGAAATGCCACAGTTTGAAGGCTTTTGAGAGCTCTAAGACCTCAAGTGGCTTTGGACTATGGTCTTTGAAGAAAATTATTTTGGCAGGAAGCTTTGTAAGAAGGGACAAAGTGAAGACCTAAAGGCACATCCCAAAGAACTGTCTAAGGATCAGAGACCCCACAGCTCTATCAGGTACACTACAAGAAGTCCACGGAAAATACTCTGACTGTAAAGCTTCTGTAAACCTCCTAGCAACGAGTCTGGCTCACGCGTATGTTGGGTTCAACGTGGAAATAATCACCCAGCTGCAGACATTGATAGTTAAACTCCTCAGAGATAAAACTGAAAACTTTCATGCTGCAGCACAACGAACTACAGGAATCCTTTGTTCAAGAAAAAAAATGAGAGCAGATTTAACAGGTGCAAATAAGAGTAAAAACTAGTGTAAGGGGGGCTGCTAACATCATCACTCAAATCCTTCCTCAGAGATACGCTGTAGTAGAACAGAATTTCTCAAATCCAAGATAGGAAGAGCAGGCAGTCCCCTGATTTGCACGAGGATTAGTTAAAATGATGGTTTAATCTTTCTTTTGGAGTCCTTAAATCCACACTTCAAGATTCTAGAAGGCAAAGTTAACTGCAGGTAAGGTCACTGTCAGCACAGGCAGAACCAGTAAAAAAGCAAGCCTTGAAAGTGTCTCCGTTAATTATAAATCACTGAAAAGTGTTCAGCCAGTTAGGGTGGTGCCGAGTTGTCTGACTTCATATTAATGAGTTACAGAAAAGGACAAGGCGGGGCCTCTTGGCCATGACCAGCCAGAGTCACAAAG
>NW_010398243.1:23472-25950 GCF_000710305.1 Buceros rhinoceros silvestris | reverse complement strand
GTTCAGCAGCCCCCCTGATTTCTCACCTTAACCAGTGGGAGGAGCAAGCTCACAGAGCAGCTCCAGTCACTGAATGATGGAACACCATCAGGATATTCCCAAGGTCACATGAGGAGCTTGCGGAACAGCAGAGAACCATAGCCAAACCTCAGATCCATTTGCAGTCTTAACCCCCAAACCATCATTTGTCTCCTCTGCAAAGGTTTGACTGGACAGACTCCAGATCATTCACAAGCTCTAAACAGAGCACAGAGAATGGAAAATAACTTTCAGCACTGACAATATTGTCCCAATTTAGCTAACAAGTATCGATTTTCTCCTCAGCCACTCCAGTGCAGATGAATGCAGCACAGATTTTGTTCTTTTGTTTAATTCTCTGGGTCCAAGTCAGTGATGCTGACGCTGTCACCAGACTCTGAGGACTGATTACCTGTGGGCTATTTAAAGACAGAGAGGTGCTTACATCTCGTTTTATTTGGGACCAATGGGAATTACAGGTTATGGAGGAAGTTTCAACTTTTCTTCCCTTTTTTTTTTTTCTTTTTAGTTGTTGTTGACGAAGCCCTCCCATGTGCAGGGACAGATCTCTGAAAAAACAAGCTGCTCTCAGAGCAAGAGAACAGATGATGGATGCCTTGTTCTTCTGCAGATTTATCCCTTTTCTACACAAGTGCAGAAATCCTGCTTGCACTTCTGCCACAGTTCATTCTCTCCATGAAATTCTGGAAAAAACTCACTATCTTCCACAAATCACCTTGTAAAGCTCTTCCCCTTCCACTTCAAGCTGAAGGAGCTCAAGTGGTCATACACAAACTACAGACGAAGTTTTCCATCTGTGACTGAGAAAAACAGAGAGTAGCGAGGAACAATTAGCCCATGCATCATTTATTCCTCCTCTGTAGGTAGATGTCCCCTCTCAACTCAGAAGCAACGAGCACTCAAGCATTTGCCTGCAGTCTCACAGGTTGTCTGCGTCTGTTATGAAGACGAGCCATCTCAACTGAGATGATAAATAAAGATGGTAATTTATCATCAACTGCCAATATTTTTGCCAGGTCTGCATTAAGCGAAAAGCCCCAAAGTCTGCAGGCAGGAGGGTCACAAGGCATCAGCTGTACAGCTGAAGACAGGAGCAAACCTTAGAGACTTTTTACCATCTTTACAATTCTTCGCCTTTGAAGCCATCCCATTGGAAAATTGAAAGCAGAGCCACGTTCAGGGCTTTCTGCTGAAGTGAGGACACCTAGTCTTGATGTCAACACTGCAAGTGAAAGAGGATCACAAACTGGGCAGGTATGTCTGTATGCCTGCCCCCCCGCCCCACGCCGGTATCCCTCATATAACTATGTAGGCTCCTGCAACACTACCGGCATGGGGAATAGTGGCTGGAGACTGCTCAGTGGAAAAGTCCCTGGGGGTGTTGGTCGACAGCGGCTGGAGAGGAGCCAGCAGTGTGCCCAGGTGGCCAAAAAGGCCAATGATATTCTGGCTGGTACCAGCACTGGTGTGGCCAGCAGCACCAGGGCAGGGATCATTGCCCAGTACTGGGCACACTGGTGAGGCTGCACCTTGAATCCTGGGTTCAGTTTTGGGCCCCTCACTTCAAGGTCATTGAGGTGCTGGAGCGTGTCCAGAGAAGGGCAATGAAGCTGGTGAGGGGTCGGGAGCACAAGTGCACTGAGGAGCGGCTGAGGGACCAGGGCTTGTATAGCCTGGAGAAAACAAGGGTCAGGGGAGACCTTACTGCTCTCTACCTGGCGGAGGAGAGTGGAGCAAGGTGAGGGTTGGTCTCTTCTCCAAAGTAACAAGCAAGAGGACAAAATGAAATGGCCTCAGGTTGTGCTGGGGGAGATTTAGGTTGGGTATTCGGAAACATTTCTTTACAGAAAGGGTTGTGAAGTCCTGGAACAGGCTGCCCAGGGCAGTGGTGGAGGCCCCATCCCTGCCAGAGTTTAAAAAACGCGTGGATGTGGTGCTGAGCGACATGGTTTACCAGAGACCCTGGCAGTGCAAGGTGAACGGTTGGACTCCATGATCTTAAAGGTCTCTTCCAACCAAAACAGTTCTGTGATTCTGTGTACCAGCTGTATTTGCTGTCTCCACAAAAATCCTCCCCCAAATCAGGTACGGCAGTGCGGGTATCTCAAGATGACTGCAAGCCCATGTCTCATTTCCAGCCAAGGGTACCGTCACAGAGTCATCCCGTAGGTAAATACATTAAGCCCCCAGCGACAGCTATCACTGCTGCTGCAGCAGCACCCCTTCATTTCTGCAAGGCACACAAATGCGAACCACAGCAGCAGTAGAGACCCATCTAAATTCTGTGCCTGTCACCACTGCTTCCTTCCCCCAGTTGTAAATCTATTATCCGACAGACACTCAGACACAATCTGGGACATGTGCCTGACACACACATGGTATCAGGCTATGAATAGTCAGATACAGACCATCATACCAGATACACGGAGGATTATTTGG
>NW_010398243.1:19400-23357 GCF_000710305.1 Buceros rhinoceros silvestris | reverse complement strand
CTGAGCAGGGACTCTGCCCGGCTGAACAGCCTGTGATCGGTACAGACACCTTGTAGAAAGTGGCTCAGAGCAGCACAACCATGTCCTGGGAGCAGAGAGGTGCTGCAAGACTGCAGTGCCCTTGTAGTCGTATGGCTTTTTTAGCCCACGCGACCAAGGTGTTCCTACTAAGTGGAAATTTTCTGTAAGCAATATCTGAAGACCGTGGGGCCTACTGGAACATCCAGTAAAGCCTGTATGAATTTTCAGCAGTGCTTTTTACTGTCCCTGCTAGTTTTATTTGGGGGTTCAGAGTAAGCAGATGCTCACTGCTTCATTCAAAAATACTTGGCTAGCAAGCACCATTACAAACCACTTCAGCATTTGCAGCTGGACTTCCTAGCGGAAGGCAGGCAGCAATATAAGGTGAAACTACTCTAAATACATATTATTCTCACCTTATCCAGTACCTCCACACAACCCACAGACACTGGAAAATGTTTAGCACCAGGGGAGCTGCACTGCTTTTTCAGAGCTGCCGCATCTCATACGCTGGGCAGGAAATTGCTGCACATTCCCACCGCGGGAAGGCAACGGGTCCTGCATTGCTGATGGGCTGTGCAAAGCAGTTCAGACTGCACATGTCCCAGCCTCACCAGGGCAACAGACACTGAACTACGTGTTTAAATGCAGACAAATCTAAGCACAGACCCTGTACCACTCCTGTGTATCACACCTGGGTGCTCGTCTTCTAGGAAACACTGCAAGACAGCAGGCTCGATTCTCCAGTGCTTTGTACACGGCGTTGTCACCCACACCCTTATAAACCAGCATTGCACTCTCCTTCAGATTTGATTCTCCGGAGCACTCCTCTGATTTGTTCAGATGTGACAAGTTTTGTGAACCACAGGTAACAGTCAGACCCAAAGACTCAAGAAATTAGTTCGGGTTCAAGGCAGAAGAGGAACACTTGGAGCACTCAAAACCTGTGTTTGAAATCGAGAGTGAAACCCCCAGCATGGGTCAGCTCCCTGCTGCAGCTGACAGGGCAGCAAGCTCCCTGCCTGCAGACAAGATAAATTATAGATAAACCAAACTACCTGCTGTGAAAATCCTAGAGCCGTTGTGACTGGTGTGACCACAGTCCTTGCTGGGCTGCTTAGCTCAGCTGAGCTCTTGGCTTGCTGCAGCGGTGACCTCACGATGAGCCAGGGCAGCTTGTGGATCTTCCACATCCGGCCAGGCTGCACAGGTCTGACTCATGCCCTAGGGACTGTTTGACAAGGTGCTGGTTTTGGCAGAAAAGCCAGTTTCAAGTGTTTCCATCCCTTCCCTTCCCTTCCTGTAATTTATTCACACCATGGTCTCCCTTCCACCTGCTTCCTCCCTTCAGCAGCACCACACTTGTGGGGCTGTTTCATTAACTGGATCACTGAGCTGAGCAGGGTTAAACCAGTCCCCAGCCCAGGCAGCTGTTTGAGAGACTAGGTCAGATTGCCCCTCTGAAGGGATGGAGCTGCTGAGGCAGCACCACAAAAAGCCCAGAGACGTTTGAGAGTGCCATTTTTCCTGTCTGTGTTACCCAGGTCACCAAAAAGCCACCCCCGAGGCACCAAGTCATGTCCACACCACACAATGTGGATACTGCCTACTATTCAGCCAGGGCAGAAGTACCACCTCCTCACTTTCTAGCCATGCCCACCTATTTTGAGGGCATCTCAGCCACCCCAGTGACCAGATACTCAACATTTCAACTGTCCGCGAGGCCCAGCCCTCAGCAGTCCAAGGCTGAGCTGTTCTCTGGTTCTCAGGCAGGTAACTGAAAGCACCCAGAGGGTCGTATGCAATCTTGAAAGTGTAAAACGTAGGTGAAGACGAAAATAAAAACTGAAAAAAGAAATGCTTGATCCACACATGCATCTTCTCTGCTTACAAAGGAGGTGATTGCTAATTGATTAAAATACCTTGAAGACACAAAGTCCTCACGAAGCAAGATTCCTCTGCAGTGACAGGGCCTCCTTGTGAAGAGAATACTGCAGACAGTGACTGGACATAACCATAACTCCTGGTAAAGCCAAAGTTATGAGGAAAAACATACCTATGCTGTACACAAAGCGATGAAATATCTTGCAAAAGGCACTGGCCTTATGCAACAGGGTGTGCAGGACCTCTTCCCTGTCCACTGGAGGTCTTTCCTGTCTGCGCCAGGATGAGAAGATGGTTCAACGTGGAAAAAATAAAATGAAGAATGAAAAGCAAAGAACAGTCAGCCACTGTGAGATCTGGGACTCTGCCAAGACCAGTATCAAAATCCTTGGATATGGAATTTGCAAGAAACACCAACCTAGTGGAAAGCCAAACATCTGTTCACACAAAATACTTCCATTACTAGGGATAAACCTCCCCCAACAGAAAAAAAAACCTCCTGTCAGGACATGTCTGAAACATCTCCAAAGTCCATCAGATCTTCAGAGCTCAAATAAAAGATGAAAAAGCTGATATGGCCTGTAAAAGTTCTCCTCCCCCACAACACTACTCCTACCATCCTACCACTTCTGTCTAGCCTGTTTTATCTTGATCATTAACTGCATCTAGCAAAAATAACCTGCACTGAACAAAGGAGGAAGTAACACTCAAGAACATTTAAACCTGGTTCACAGCAGAGATGAACATTGCCTTAGGCGAGTTCATAATACAAGCCCAATCCTGCCATGTCAGACTGAAGGTCCGTCTAGGCAGGAAACCTGTCTCCAACGTGGGCCAGCAGCGGTGCCCAGCAGAAAGCCTAAGAGCAGAGCGAAGCACAGTGGAATACTCTTCCAATTTCACTGTTCCGCGACTCCGTGGGCTCCTGGTGGATTTCCAGCAACAGCTTTAAATATTAGATCCCATCCTGCACTCAGTCTCTCCTAGCTACAACAGAAATGTGGAACAGAACTCAGAGTTGTTACATCCTGCATGAAAAACACAGGCGGGACTCTGCCACCTTCTTACCAATGAAGAGGAGGGAAAGGGGATCCATAGGCACTACGACGTACTGGAATAAATTAAAGCTACCTACAAACTTCTCTGAAATCTGTGGGACCCAAAGCAGATCCCAGGTACTGCAAATGAGGGTTGGGAGGGAGCCACCTACCCCTGTTGTGCTGAGCACAACTTCGGGATGCAGCTCTGTACCATGGATGAGAATTTAAATTACTGCTTGACTTGAACCATTCAAAAGCAGCACGGCATCACTGTGGTATCACAGAACCATTTGGGTGGACGAGACCTTTAAGATCATCAAGTCCAACCATTAACCCAGCACTGCCACATTACCACTAAACCATGTCCCTCAGCACCACATTGACACATCCTTTAAATACTTCTGGGGATGCCAGCTCCCTGGGCAGCCTGTTCCAATGCTTCACAACCCTTTCTGTAAAGAACTTTTTCCTAATATCCAACATAACCCTTCTCTGGCACAACTTGAGGCCATTTACTCTTGTCTTGTCACTTGTTTCAAGGGAGAAGAGACTGACCCCTACCTTGCTCCAGCCTCCTTTCAGGCAGCTGTCAAGAGTGATGAGGTCTCCCCTGAGCCTCTTTTGCTCCAGGCTATACAAGACCAGGTCCCTCAGCTGCTCCTCAGCACACTTGGGCTCTACAGCCTCCACCAGCTTCATTGCCCTTCTCTGGACATGCTCCAGCACCTCAGTGACCTTCCTGTAGTGAAGGGTCCAAAACTGGACGCAGTATTCAAGGTGATAGGGTTCCCTCATCTTTTCCAAGCTCTGCTAATCAACTAATTCCTCAGCAGGACACCAGAGATGAAGAATACAGATACAAGGCACAAACAAAGAGCCTTGAAACCCAACATTCAACTCACTCCTCAGAGAGCAAATAAACCCAGCTTCCAGTTTTACTTAACCGCACGCAAACCAGCATGAGCCATGCTACAGCACTGGCTTCAACATGTCCCTTCCAGACCTACGCTCT
>NW_010398243.1:14009-19215 GCF_000710305.1 Buceros rhinoceros silvestris | reverse complement strand
AATTTCTGCAGCCCCATCTCCCCCAATAATCACACTTACTAGTGAAACCTGCCTCAGACAGCGAATCTAAAAGCCAGCAACTGTCCCTTTTTCAGAGCAGGTGATTTTCAAGGCTTTCAAGATACCCAAGAAAATCTTTAAAAGTGGATGCCATCATTCAGACACCATACCCAAAGCTGATGCAGTTAGGTTAATCCCAGCTAAGTGTTACAGCAAATGACCTTAAAAAAAGAAAACAACAGATTTCCTCCTCTGGCTGCAATTTCACTCAACATCACTCATTATTGCTCCCATCATCACCTCTGCTTGAGAGATGTGGTCACAGGCAAAGCAACGAGATGTCCACGACAACCTGATAAGTCATTGTCATTAAGGATCATGCCACGGCCATCACCCTCGTGTGCCAGTGCTCTGGTGATGAAAGCACCCCTCTCCTCAAGCTGATCGGCTCTGCTGACCATGAGTGCGTATACTGGCAGGGTTCACAGACAACATCTCTCACCACATCCAGGTCAGCTCTGCAGTGAGGAAAAGCTGCCCAGCTGTCATGGCTTGGCTTCACGGACGAAGATTTGGGAAGGGCTTTACTCACGCTTACTGCAAGAACGCCGATGGCTGAAAAGGCCAAGGCAGGACAGGCAAGACCGGTTGCAAAGAGCACACCAGAAGTCTCCTTGGGTGGTAGCTGTAAAATTATTTTAAATCACCAGCTCGCACCACTGTGGACTGTTTCAGCAGGCCTGATATGAATAACAAGCCCTGATACGAATAAGGGGAGCACTAGCCCCCGGAAACCCACCCCTTCTCCCCAGGCTCACACAGACACTCCTGTACCCACTGGGATTGTATTGAGCTTTGTGCTATAATCATAAAGGAACTTCAGGAACAACAGGATCCTTGCTCTTATTCCTGGAGGGAAATACGACCCCTCACCCCTATTTCTTCACTACACCTGCATACAACCCACAAAAAGCTTAGGCACATAAAACCAACACAGAAGTAACTTTGATAGAATAAAATCCACAGTTTGGGATAACCAGAAGTGGTTTCCCGACAGAAATCCTAGTTTGTTTTGTCTCCTGCAATTATTGAGCTTTGGCATCCAAGGTGACATGAACTCAGACTGAAGCATTTCCTGTCACTGGAATGTGGATAAGGACTATCTGCTTGCGGTTCCGCTGATGTCTGATCAGGGTTGAGCTCACACCATACATTTCCTCAGAGTGGCGGTGCTGAGGACTTCTCCCCTTACCCTGCCTGCTGTAGGCACAGAACTAGCAGAACTCCAATCTCTCTGAATGGGAATCTGAATTCAGCTTTGATTCCAAGAGATCCAATACTCTGAGGAAGATGAGCTGAGCACCACACACATGCTGGCAGCAACATATTCTGAGAAAAAGCGGTTGAAAGAAGCATTACTGCAAGTAGTGCCTGAAATTTACGAGTGAACAGCCAGAAGCGAACAGAACAAGATTCCAAGAAATTCAGTACGAAAGCGTTAACCAAGGACAAACCAGCAAAATGAACTTTGGCAAAACAACAGCAGGGAGCTTCCACCAGCCTTAAGCCTTGGAGGCATGTGTCAGAATTGGCCTCCATCTTCTCGTTTCAATGCTGCCAGATGGTAGGAAGAGGGAAAGGGACCGATAACGTTACTGGTCTCGTAGTGAAAATATTCATTAGCCTCAGGAGAGAAGCTGAAGCTGCCAAGTAAATGAGGATTTTCTATCCCCCGGAGAACCCCAAAGCAGCGAGCAATATCAAACTCATCAGGCAACATCCCTCATTCAAAATAAGTCCATTTTTTAATAAGTTGCAAGTCTTCTGTAAGCAAAGCTTGCTTTGGGGAGAGGTATTTCCTTTCATCAGGCAAATTAATATATCACCATTAAATCTGACACTTGAGCACTTCAGCTACTAAGGGCCAGGGTTATTTTTAAAAGAGTAGCATTAACCAGGAGAAGTTTCTCCAGCAAACCACAAATGTCTTCACGTGAAGTAGATCACTGCAAAGAACCAAACCAGCTGGAGAAGTTGTTCTGCTTCACAATGTTAGTCTTCCTTAGTGATTAATTATTTTATAAAAGGCTTAATGAAATTATTTTTTTTAAACTGTGCAGCTCAGCAAAGCCTCTGTCCCATTCCCTGAATTAGCAGGTTGTACACTTTCTTTGTAAGGACAACAAACCAAACTAAACTGTCTGAGGAGCTGTGTTCTCCTGAGAATTCTCATGGGAGGTTGAGTATGAAATACTGGGGTTTGGCAAGTAGCTCTCAGTGCTTTTCTTAGAAGTTGCAAAGAGAAGCTACATTCTGGAGACAGAAATTCATCTGTAGACAGTCACACGCTAATGTGGGTATCATTCCAAATATTAAGTCTTTGTTTAAAAATGAAGGAAAAAAGTCTGGTTCAAACACTTGTAGGGGAGTCCCCTCAGGCAGAATGGCCTGGTCTTGGTTACATTGGTTATTGTAGATGATGGCTACCCCAATTTGAAGTCTCCAGGACAGATCAAGTCCTATAAGAAGCAGTTGAGGGACCTGGGGGTGTTTACCCTGAAGAAAACGAAGCTCCAGGGAGACCTTCTCAGTCTCGACAACTCCCCGAAAGACGGTTGGAGAGAGGTGGAAGTCAGTCGGTTCTTCCAAGTAACAAACGACAGGATGAGAGGAAATGGCCTCAAGTTGTGCCAGGGAAGGTTCAGGCAAGATACTAGGGACAATTTCTTTACAGAAAGGGTTGTGAAGCCCTGGAACAGGCTGCCCAGGGCAGCGTGGATGCGATGCTGAGGGACATGGTTTAGTGGTGACATGGCAGTGCAGGGTGAACAGTTGGACTCAATGACCTTAAAGGTCTTTTCCAACCAAATGATTCTGTGATCTTTACTAGTGTTAGTTTCTACTGGTATGAAAATTATTAATAATTGGAGAGGAGATTTAGACTTGATATAAGGAAGTAGTTTTTGATAATAAGGGTGGTGAGACCCTGGCCCATGTTGCCCCAAGAGGTGGGAGAAGCCCCATCCCTGAAACCATTCCAGGTCAGGGTGGTCCTTGGGGCTCTGAGCACCCTGCTCTGGGTGCAGATGTCCCTGGTCCCTGCAGCGGGTTAGACTAGATGGCCTTTAAAGGTCCCTTCCAGCCCAAACCGTTCTGTGATTCTGTGACTGACAGCATGAAGGACCATTTCTTCTAACAGACACCAGGGCCTAGGGCCAGCACCTGCTCTTGAGAACTGATTGCAATTAGAAACCAAGTCAAAGTTAAAAGAGGAAAAAAAAAAAAAAAAAAAACAGTCCACATACAAGGTGGAAGAGAAACCACCATCTCCAGTATTACATGGTCATGGTCCTTAAACAATACCAGTGCTGTACAACCACGACAGACGTTTCCTTTGCAACAGATTTGTCTGTGCTCTACTAATCCAGAACTGGCCTCTTTAGCAGCTGGCAGTAAAAAGAAAGTGCTAAGTCATCTATTTCCACATTTGGGGATGATGAAAAGCACTTGAAAAGGCTCAGCACTTCTGCAATAATTATAACAAGCGCAGTACTTGTTTTGGGAAAGTATAATGTATTCTGGTGAGCAGAATCACATCAGAAAGGAAGCTTTCCAACACGACAAGGAGAGGAATATGAAGACACACATAGATAAAATTATCATCACGGTCACAGGTCCCTCTTAGGGAAGGATCATAGGAAGGAGAAGCAGATGAGTGAAGCGTAGTGGACATACAGCGGAGGCTGTAAGTTGGAGTAACAGAAGTTCTCATTATCTGGGTATGGGGCAAGCTGGGCTGGTACTGCAGCAGTGCCGCTCACTTCACGTGATTTTTCTGCCTGAGGATGAGCTTTATCTCTTTGAAAAACCCAACCTTTCTCTTAGGACAGTGCTCCACAGCTTCCTCTAAAGGGCTCAAACCTGGTCAGTAGCTCCAAGATAACTAATCACAGCCTTTTCAAAACTCTCTTTGCAAATCCCTGTGTCCTCCCCCCAACCTCCATTTTTCTAAGCTTGGCTGTGGTGGCATCTGCACATGTCTGCCTGAAAGATGCCTCCACGCCACCGCCTAACACATGGGAGTGCATGTGAGAAAGGTGGCTGAAAGCAGAAGAAAAATCCAAGGGATTCAGCTAACTTAACTGCTGACCTCATCAGGTTTGGGGAATTTTGGACAAGTCTTCGTTGTTTAATAGTCAACCAAACTAGTGACTCAGTTTATTCAGTTCGGCCTCATCATCAACAACTGCTCAAAAATCTCATGTGAAGTAACAGATACAAGGTAGAACCACATGAAAAATTACTTTTCTTTCAGTTTTGGCAGAATCTAAGAAGCAGGAGGTTACGGCCTCATTTGGAGGTAGGGCAAAGAAAAAAATCTGGTGCACCAGGAAAAAAAAAAGTAACACAAAACTGAAATGCATTTGAAAACTTCCCTTGATTTTTTTTTTTTTTTCTTTTTGACTTGCAGTCATTGCTGGACATGCTTGAGTTCCCCTGGCTCCATCTAGCCTGGAAATAAGCAAACCCAGGAGAGCCGAGCCAGTGCAGCCTGGCTCTTTGGTATTTCCCACTCCACACTGGCCTCTTGCATGAGCTCTCTGACTTCCAATAACTAGTAATAACTTCCAATAACTAATTATTCATTAAATTTATAGGACCTTAATACTAATCATTAATTGTTATTCCAATCAGAATAATTTCTAAGATCAAATACCCCCAAGATCTGTATCTAACTCTTTGAATGGAGCAATGGGTTCAAAAGTTACTGGGAAAGACCAAAGAGAACCACACCAACACAGTCTCAACCGTCTCCCACGAAATCACGCTAAAATACAGAAAGGAAAGAAATTCTTAGAACATTTTTCATCCACCTGGAGCCAGGATTTATTGAAAACATCATGCAGTTTCTCGGATGCCTTTTCTCTGCAACGCTTCATACAGTGACCTGTTATTATCAGTGAAGAAGATTAAGAGCTGAGGTCGTTGGCTGAACACTGAGGCTGGCAGCTTTACCTTGCTACCTAACCGCAGAAGTCCTTCGCCTGGCAGGGTGCAAGCACCCGAGTACTAAAAATATACAGTGAGACGAGGCAGTGTTACTGTATTTGAATAAAAGGAAGCAGAAAGTGAGCACAGAATAGCTCAACCCATCCCCAGCCCCTTCCCCAGACACTCAAGGGGTTTCTTTAGGGTTTTTATTCAC
>NW_010398243.1:7070-13935 GCF_000710305.1 Buceros rhinoceros silvestris | reverse complement strand
CAGTGAAACATAACCCCCCCCCTTTTTTTTTTGCTATAAAACTTCAGCCATAGAGAAGACAAGATGACACTGGCACTGTCCCAGCAAAGAGATGCATTCCTCCCTCCTGCCTGACCAGCATTTCTGCTGCTTCCAAAGGACTTAGGGCAAAGCAGTGTGTGACCAGCTCCAAGATGAATCACACCTCCCACCCACACCCAACGACTCTCCAAAGGGCAGGGAGGCAAACCCGGCTCCCCAGGCTGCTGCCAGCACTCTGCATTAAAATTTTGCAACTTTCCTTTTCCTGGAAGCCTGAGATGCGAGTGCAACGTGCTTGTGAGACCCCCTGCTCGACCTGTGCCATTAAAGGTGTATTTTGCACTGTGACTGCTGTTGGGAAAGGTCTCTCCATGCCACGACCTGTCTTTGCTCTTCCTTCTGTACAGATCCAGGCTTTGCCTCCAGCCACCCGACTGCTAGTCTGGAAAGATGAAAGAAATAAAAAGAATTTTTGTGGTGCTTTCTTGCCCCACCTCGTGTTTGCTTTCTGCCTTTTCAAATCAGCACAGCGCTGAGTCAAGACGCACCAGAGTCTGTGCAAAGCAAAGTGGGAGCACGTAGCGTAATCTGATTTGCAGTGTTTCAGTGCTACAGGCCGATAATGCAGCAAAAGTAATCTCAGACTCAGGAGTTTTAATTTTTAATTTTCTTTTTTTCCCCACAAGGAACCTGCTGAGGATAAGAACTGCCCCTATAAGTCTAGATGTTGCGCCTCAGGGATTCTTGAAGCACCATGTGGACATGGAGAAGCAAGGCTGAAAGCTGGAACCCTCCAAATCCCTTCCAATTTGCCTGGAGACTGCACTGCCTGTTCCATCCTCTGTCACTCAAAAGCCCCTCGGCCCTCATCATCAAACACGGGCACTGCATAAGCCCATCCTGGCTGGTAACATATGTGGTATGACATTCCCCATCCTTTTCCACCTTCTCCTAGAGCAGCAGAGACCCCAGAGCAGAAACAGTAATTTGCATTAGAAATGAGCATCAATGTGCACTGGTGGTTCTACTGAGCCCAACTCGACTGTCACAGCATCCCACAGCAGCAGCAGCAGCAGGGAGAAAGGACAGAGGAGGAGGAAAGAGTTCGAACCTGCACACAGAAAATAAAAGAAACCTGGATGTTTCCTGCAGTGACAATTCCTTCACCTTATTCTTTCTCAAGGAAAGATGAACAGCATCTTCTGGGTCACCTGAAACAATTCTTCTCCACAACCCTCTTCTGTTCCAAAATCCACATGCCTCAGCAAAGCCAGAAATCACAGAAGACAGGGCTGGAAGGGACCTTAGAAGTCCTTTATCCTTCTCTCAGCCTTAAGGGAGGTTCCTTTGTATTTACTATTGCTGACAAACTGCCATCCATCCTGTTCACAAAAAAGTTACCAGTACTCCAGAGAGGGTACTCCAGTGTCCCTCTCAGTCAGACTCACTGCTTCATAAGTTTTCCCTACTGAGTCTTGGGAAAGTCTCTCCTGATAAAAAGCCAAACTCCCTTACGCTGTCTTAGGCCAAATGACTTCTTGCCCTATGCAAAACAGCCCTGGAGAACAGTTTGCTCCTGTCTGTCTTCCACACATTTGAAAGCTCGTATGCGTTCCTCGGTGCTGTCTCACCTGGACTCCAAAACCCTGTAGACTGTGTTCACCAGCCTTCTGAACCAGTAAGCTCCTTAATAATCCTGGACAGTGGTACCAAAAAGTGGGCCTGATGCTCCCAAAAACCTTCACAGCTCTCGCCCCGTAACCCCACACAAAGGACTCGTGATGCTCTGCCTGTGCAGCAGAGCATGGGACAGCTTTGCTCCCCACAGCCACGAACTACATAGATCACTGCACATCACTGACCCCTCTGGTAGGTGTCACACCTTCCAGAGCCCACACAAGGAGGTGTCCAAGCTCTTACCTTGGACGATGCTGCCTCTCCAGCCTGCTACTAAACTGCATTGCAGTTTCTGAACCTGTTACACAAGATGAACAGGAGGGCGCAGCTGCTTGGAAGACAATGGGGAGCTCTAAACCTCGCGCCAGGGAATGCGTTTGGACATCAAAGCAAGCAAGGCCACGACATCCATGGGACTGATGTTGGCTTGAAGGAGTGTTCTCTTCCTTTGTGGCAACACAGGAAGGCTGCGTGGAGAAACTGCTGGGATGCGACCTACTGAGACAAGGATGCTCAAACAGCCTGGGGTCACCACACTGAGAGTAGGTCAGGAGGACTGAAGCCAGAGTCTTACTCTGAATGGCAGCACAGAGAGACCAGGACTAGGATAAACATGCAGCTGGTTCTGGGATCCCCCACACACCGGGCCTACTGTATTTACTGCAGAAACCACACCCAAAAGGAGAAAGCAGCGAACAATGACTTTCAGCTATGCTGAAACTCCTTCATCAAGGAACCCAAACACAGAATTTCATACTATTACATGACAGCACCACCTCAAAGAGGGACAGAAAGTATAAGAGTCATTTTTCCTGCACGAATTCTTACATTTCAGTCATAGCAGGCTCTGCCAGCAGAAGGAAGACTGATTCAAATGGTGTTGAGAGCCAAGTCTGAATCCCTGCCCTGCCTCAGATTGCCTGGGTAACCTTGGGCAAATTACTTCAGCCATCCAAGGTGCAATCCCTCATCCGTAAGGTAAGGACAACAGAGCTTGCTCCGCGGCATATCCTCAGAACACCCCAGAAGGACAATGAGTCACTGAAGTGGCAGAGGCCAGTTTTGATAGATGGTATCTCCACAGCATCAAACCAGACACAATGATTACTGATATCATCACGCTCCTAAGATAAACAAGGACCTAATCAGAGGAGAAGAGAAACGCCCTCTCTGATAACAAGCCAGCTCTTCTAGGAGGAAAAGCAAATCAAGATCTTTCACTTCCTCACCTCGGCCATCCATCAATAACCAAGTCTTCTAACTGGGAAGCAGCAGCAGCAACTGCCTTTGACCTGATGTCATAAATTGGCTTTCAAATCAGCCAAGCAACAATAATTCCTTCCAAAGCCCAAAATTTCTCAGTGTTTCTCTGCCTCATACTTGGAACAGCTTAGTCATCAAAACAGACAGGCCTCGGGTACAGCCATGTACTTCATTAGCATTACAGAACCAGCTGCATGACTGACAGAAGAAGCTGCTCATTGGCAGTGCCATTGTCGGGCCTGTCACCAGCAGAGACACTGTCCCTCTGTGGAACCACCAGTGTCAGCACATCCTCCCCCTCAGATGCCGGTGAGATCCAAGGAGCATACTTCTCATAAAGACTCACATTTGGAACGAGTCCAGACCAGCTGGAGCATCTGCTCAGTATCTGCATCGCTTCACAGGATCTTTCCACTAGCTTCTTTGCTGCAGAGATGCCAGCAATTAAAAAACCTCAAGCTCACGTCTGTGGCTCTGTCTTATCTTGGCTCTCTGATTATCATTGAAGTAATCAACAAAAAATTGGAACAGAGACCCAAACTCTGCTCTCAGTGAAATCATCTGCAGGCTCAGAATAAACTACAGGCTTAAGAGCTTTGCTGTACCAAGCTCTAAATAATGGAGGTGGGAAGGGAACGGAGCCCACAGCTACTCAAGCACCGTGAAAAGCTAAGTGAGACCCTGCATGAACAACTCAGACAAGACAGAGGATCCGAACACAACGGCCTTGACATACTCTTAACCAAATCATAGAAAACACGGCAGAGCACACAACGGTGTAGCAACACAGGCGAGAGCACAGGAACAAGAGCACTGCGAGCACCGAGCACCAACCCTGTCAACCTGCTTCCACCGCAGCGGTGTCGTTAAAGCACCCTGAAAGAGACCCACGCTCTGCTCATTAAGAAGCAAGAACAGAACAAGTGACAGAAGCCAGACAGTCTTCTTGTCTCGAGTCACAATCCTGGTGATGTGTTTATCAACTGAGGAGGGCGGGCACGAGAACAAGTTGCTCATTTTGGTCTCTTTTTGACCATATCTTGGACGATAAAGTCGCAAGTTCAGAAAACGAGGACAGCTACATTTTAGCTCTCAAAGAAAGGCAGATCTGAAGCACCCCTCTGTCTTCATCTTTCAAGAGCTTCCCAGTATTTCCACCCCACACCCCCTACTTCCCACCCATTCCTCACCAGTAGCTGGTCCATTCCTCTGATAAAAAGCCCATCACCCAGGCAAGTCCTGAGGCACTTCAGGTCTGAGGCGAGCAAATCAGGCACATGTGGCCAGCTGTGGTAAAGGTGACTTTGGAGGAGGACTTACACAGATGAACCTACAAGAGGGCCTTCGAGCGGGCAGGCTGTAACTAGCAAGGAATATTAAATGGAACAAGGGCTTCAGAGGTGACTTTTCCATCCATTAAGATGAAAGTGAAATCACATGGGAAAGTCATGAGACAGGAAAGCAAATTCTGCTGAAGCATCAGCACCCATGAGGGACACCTCTTTACCAGATCCTCTGGTGGAATAACTGCTCCGGGACTAGCAGTCGGGAGGCCTTTGAATGCTACAGCATTCCCAAACGTCAATGTGGCAGGGTTTTCAAAGCAGCACTGGGCAGAATACCCAGAGGGGTTCAAGCCAGCCTAGCAGGGATCTGCCAGGCTCGAACATCAAGAGAGCAGCGAAGAGAACTGGCTCCTGTCTCTGAGGACACCTTACTGAGCCCTGACATCACCTGGGCCAAGGCTGCCCTCTACAAACCACCCCAGCATGTAATAAAGAAGGGATTTCAGTGAATGGGCATGTGGCCCAGTTTATCCAAACAGATGGGAATAAGAAAAAAAAAAAATGGAAATTAATTCTAAAGAGGAACAATCCCTTTCCTTCCCCCCCATAAAAAAAGCCAAACCCAAAACCCCAGAAAGTACTTCCCAGCTAGCAAAAGAGGATGTCAAAATATTGTAGTAGTAGTTCCTCTCAATGAGGCACTTCCAACAAACTCAAAACAGACAATCCCCTGAGCAAAGAGAATACGAGAACACAGATCACTAATGGCAAATGAATGTGCGTTAGATACAGTTCGAACCAGACTGTGCTGTGTTTAAGGAAAAGGAGGTTGTGGTGATTTCCAGCTGTGTGGGGCTTTATTATTTTTGTTTTTGATTAGCAGAGTGGGACAAATGAGAAACAAAGTCCAGTTTCGATACGAACCTTGCACATTGCAGGAGTGCCAGCTCAAAGCAGGAGGCCAGGTGACTGCCATGGGGCCAAGAGCTAATGGAGATGACTTCAGCCTTTCCCCATCAGATCTACAAAGGGGGGCTAATGAACCAAGGATGGAGTGTGGTCCAAGACCTGGAGCAAGGGACGGGGATTCAGCTGCCCTCAGGTCTGTGTTGGCCAGCCTGCACCGGGGAGGCAAAGCCTTCCACGTCCTTGTGTCTCCCTGCCCCTTCCCACCCTCCACAGCGGCTGAGGAGCTCCCCTCGTTTCCACAGGAAGGGTTGAAGCCACATCCCCAGTCTCTGCAACAGCAGAGAATAAACTAAGGGAAATAATAAAGCATCAAACCCTGAATGCAGGGAGAGCCAAGCCAGGAAAACACCCTCCTCCAGCCTCATCACTTAAAGCCCCACCACAGCAGAGAGCAGTTATGAAGCATTAAAAGAACCAACACCCCGGTGGGCTGAGATCGGGAACACAGAACCTCATCTCCACAGGTAATTTTTCAACTAAGTTACGAGCAGGCAGAATTCTGATTTTGAATGAAAGAGCCAACTCAGCTTCCACTGGAGCTCCAGGACTGCCGTGCCAGCATAAATTTTAATAAAATAGCAAGATGAATGTAGTCTTTTTACCCCTTGAAATGTTGCTGTACATAGAATGAGACTCAGGCCTTTAAATAAGTCTATTCAAGCATGACAATGAGCTCCTTCGCCCAGATAAGGAGGTACTCTATTGCAGCACCCGGCAGCTGCCTTTTTCTACGCTGAGCCACAAAGCCACTCCACACACTGACAAACTGATTTGTCAGGTCTAATACTATTTCTTTTTTTTTTTTTGGCCTGTTAGCCTATGCCCTCTGTCACCATACAACTTCCAAAGAACATTTTTTTTTTTTTTTAAGAAACAGCCCTTCCTTGTCTGTCAACAGCACCAATTTAAATTGACATCAATGTGAGAGATCAAAGATGGTGTAAATATAGTAGAAGCTGGTGCACCATAACACAAACCAGCCCCTAACCACCAGGGGAGGCTGACAGAAATCCTCTTCCTTTGAGGTTATCAATTACCGTGGCATTCCTTGAAGCTGCTTTGATGAATCCCATCGCAGTTGCTTTCACACACACAAGGCTGGGCTGGAAGGATCGACTGAGCGGAGCAACTGTCACGGTCTGTCATGAACGGCATGTGCACGCGGTGAATTCAGGTACAAAACAGAGTCAAAGTGGCTCTGCAAAGATCCTCCACTGCCTGCTGCAGCTGTAAGCAAGGTCTATACTACACAGATGCATCTTTATAAAGCTATTTAATTTTATTACTTTTAAGTTATGGCACCCACACTGATTTCACAATTAAGGTAGGAACTCACATTAACTTTTGCAAGACATACTTACTTCTAACTTGCCCCAAAAAGCTGTTCTCTTCATGAATTTTTTTCACTGTGGGCCTTTCTAACCCAAGCAGAACTTGACCTGCCTAATTGATGGTTGACTTTACAAATGAAAGGTGAGAGTCCCTCCTGCACAAACATGTTACCTCAAAGAGGTCAGCCTAGAAAACCCAGCCCTGCCTTAGTTACAACTCCTAGGTGAGGGCTAGTATTTGAGAATTTAAATTCTTGAGGGTTAAAGGAAGAAAATAGCAGTTTCCAAACACAAGTACGGGCTGGTTTTGCTTCCTGC
>NW_010398243.1:1132-6969 GCF_000710305.1 Buceros rhinoceros silvestris | reverse complement strand
CCTGCTGACATACTTCATCTGTGGGATTTACACCTTGGATGACTGCAGTAAAATGGTGCCGAGTGACACCAGACAAGTTGGCATCTCCCCCATGAGGAATGTGCTGAAAACACGGAGTAAAGGAACGGAGAAGACCGCATCACTGAGCAGAACAGGGATAACCTCTCCCCCTCAGATCAGGCACACCAGGGATCTCCACCCAGAACAGGAAAGTGAGACACATTACATAAAGGTGCTGGTTTTTTATACCCTATCTCATTTTTCTCAGTTTCCCTTGGGCTCCTTATAGTACCAGCACCAACTGCAACAGAAACAGGGAAAAGCATCTCCTGACTTTACCCCAAAATATGGCAGAGAAGGGACGTGATGTAAAGGCAAACACCACTGTAGGGGGAAAAAAAAAAAAAAGAAATCTTAGAAAGGAAAGACCTCAGACAAGGAACAGAAATTACTCAGGCAATGGCATAACTGGAGCCCATCAGCACAAAAAGGGACAGGACCTTCAAGCTCCAAAGGTCACCTGGATCAAGCACCCATCTCAAACACCCCCATGGCAAGAAGAAGCCCTGGCACCTTCACGTTCTGTCAAGCAGCATATTGATTGCAGGATGGAGCTGGCTTTTGTGCCGCCACCACAAATCCACTTCGAGAGACCTGCAGTGGAACAGCTACTTCTCCCATCCGTATTTTTCACAACCATGCAGCCTCAGGAGCTGTCAAGCTTGTCTCGTGTCAGATAGCCTTGTGACCAACATGGACTTTCTGGAGGACAGCAAGAGTCAGGCTGTTTTCACCTGGACAGCCACAAACCTGGAGAAGGGCTGATACAGAAGGGGTGGTTGTGGCCCTGCCTCCCGCCCACTTCCACCTTGTGCTTCACGGCATAAAAGCAGAAGCAGCCAGATGCCCCTCTAACTTCTTCGTGCCTCTGAAACAAGGAGTCCTTCAAGCACGTGAATCAGCTCCATGGATTTTATGGAAGACTACCAACAGGTTGTAGTAGAATAGTATCATAGCTCTCAATGTACACAAAACAACCAAAACGCGCAGAAACGTAGTTGGATGTCAGTTTATCCTCTCTTGGTCCAAGACATGACCAAACACAAGCAAACACAGGTTTGTCCAGACTGGTCTGAAAAACCACCACTTGGAGATCCATCCCTGCACCTCCAAGCATTGACCCATCCTTCCTAAAGTGTAAGGTGAACGCCTCTCATTGCAGCCTCCACTTTCAACAGGGTGTTGAATGACTAGAGCAGAAAAGCAGGTTCCCCCTGCTCCCACAGGAGAGAGACAACCTCACCCTACAACAGCCATCACCCCAAAGCTGGGAGCTCTCAGTAGGACTTGGAAGACCAATACTTAAATGACAACGACAAGAGTAACTGAGGTCGGAGGGGACCTCTACGTGCTTGTCCAACCTTCTGCTCAGGCTAAGACCCCATATCATAGTTAGGTCAGGTTGCCCAGGGCCTCATCAAGTTGAGTTCTGAATGCCTCCAAAGATGGACATTCCCCAACTGACCCCTGTTTCAACGCTTACGTGCTCTCCTGGTGGGTTCTCCCACCCTCAACATCCAGTTGAATTTTTCTTGCTGCAACATACATCCGTTACCTCTTGTCCTTCTGCTGTGCAGCTCTAAAGAGAGTCTGACTCCATCTTCTATGTAATACATCATTACTTGAGACCACAGCCAGATGCTGTACCCTGGCCCTCTAACCACCCTGGTGGCCTTCACTGCGTTTTCTCCAGTCAGGCAAACTCTTTTCAATGAGGGGGCAGAGGGTGCAAAACAGAGCAGTCCAGATGTGGCCTCACCAGTGAGAGGCGAGTGAATTAACCACTTCCCTCAGCTTGCTGGTCACACCCTAGCTAACATGGTCCATATGCTGTTGGCTTTCAACACCACAAGAACACACACCGACCCCTGCTGCTCTGTAGGAACACTGGGTCCTGCCCTGAAGAGCTACCACCTACTCAGGCTGCATTGATGCAGCAGGTTGCTTCAACCCAAAGGCAGGATTTTGCATCTGTCCTTGTTGAAAATTCCTGCAAATGGCGAGATTTTGGGCCTCATGCTCCAGCAGCACAGCCCTAATGCTGGCCTGCTGGTTATCCCCTTTGACAAGAATGTCTTCTCTGGCCTGAAAGGTACTCCTCACTTGTCACTTCAGATGAAGCATTCCCACAAGAATGCCACCCCTCCAACAAACTGCCATCTTCTGGCGACTTCAGCTGGAAAATTCCCAGCTGGGTGTTATGTGATAAACCCACTGCTCACATCTGAATCCGTCCTGTCACAGTTGGCTGCTCTTCACACCATGCTGCTTATTGCCCAGAACATATCAATAAAAGTGCGTGTCCGATATGGGCTAGAAAAGGAGGCAAAGCAGGAGCATTCAGTCAACAATAGGGACACCTTCCAGTGGCAAACCAATGCCACTAAATAGTGACGGATGATACCAAAGTAGAGCCAGCTTCTGATTGCTCTTGCACTGACTAAGGGAACAACAGGGAAAAGAAAAGAGGTGGGTGGGGAAGTAACACTTTGACCTTGGTTCTGGCTGCGTGGTCTTTCTTATGTGAAGACTCAGGCAGAAAAAAAGACAAGACATCAAGATAACTTGAGAAACCTCATCAATCAATTAAGGTCAAAGTAGAGGACAGTCACGTTTTAACACTTTTACCACCTAAAAGTAGGATGTGATCACAATGAGTAGCTAACCTGAAACACGCTCCTCAGCTTCGGGGCAATACTCACCGGACACTCAGTACAAAGCAAGCTCAGGAACTTCTCCGTTACAATGGCAAATCCAAACCTGTCATGGTTTTGTGCACTAGCTTAACCCCAACTCAGCCCTGCCAATCATACCAAGCAAACGCCACAGGAGCAGAATGAGGATACTGCAGCAATGTGACAGCAGAATAAAATCAGTTGGGAGGTTGGTTTTAGACTGCCTTAGTTCTTTGACTCCTCTCCCCCACCTTCCGCCTGCCCTAGCATCATACAATGGGAATATACCGATTCCACCCAGCAAAAACAGGAGCTGTAACCCTGTGGCTGATGAGCTAAGTATGCCAAACATAGCAATCTACCCAAAACCTGGACTTGAAGTATTTCATTTACAAGGTCAGCTGAAGCAATCTGAAGTGTTTAGGTGGTTTAGGCACAAGAAGTCTAGCAAGAGCACAACTGTTTCTAAATTCCCTTGGGCTGTCTCACAGTATTTAGATAACTAAGTGCAGACAGATGCCAAACCCCTCCCCACAGGCAGAACCCTAGTATATGGGCAAAACTACCAGAGGACACTCTGGCTTGCCATCGGTGGAGGATGCACTGGCTCTGCTGGCAGGGGAGCTTTGGCGAGAATCATTAAGCTCCGTTTCACTCCGAGGAGTCAGACACTGCACCGTCCTACTCAAGCAGGGTAAACGTGACCCAGCAAGTACAAATCTGGGGTGCAAGCTTGACAGCTTGTCCTCTGTCTGATGAAGAGTCTTTACCAGATTGCAGCTGCTTTTTCTGTAGCCTTCAGCACTTGTGCTATTTCACTGGACTCACTGCAGGGTCTGAAAGCCTCCACTAAAAACACTAAACCAGCCAAACAAGACAGGGAAGATTATTTGCACAGTGGATTTAGTTTACCAAGCCCATCTCCTCTGCAGAGCTGGCACGCAGCCTGCACATCGCAGACAACTGAAGGAGTGATGGAGAGCTGTCCTGAGCAACCTGAGTCCCAAACAGCAGCAATAAACAGCCACAGGGGGCTGAATCCACATGGAGATCCAGAGGTTTACACACTTCCACATGCAGACATGGCTGCACTCCCCAGTCTGAAACTTCTCCCCATTTTAATTACGCAAGTTCCTGTCTGGCCCCTGTGCTCCTTTCTCCTCATTGCAGAGGTAGGTTAGGGCTAAAAAGTTGGTGCTAGCCTCAAGCTGAGATGCTCTGTGCCCTTCAACACACAATAAAAAGGATTGCAAGCAAAATGGGATGTGCATTTGTTTTACTATCAATCAAATGCAGGAAACTACAAGTCACCCTTACAGAGCAGGACCAGAGCAAAGACTGCTGGCTGGATCACTGGAAAACGCTATTACCCTCCTTTGCTTCAGCAAAACATGGAGTAGAGTTATCTAAGGACCAAAATTACTAAATGTTCCATGAAGACCTTGGATTATTGTTGCGTCAACAAGATGGAGATATAAAGCATCAGAAAAAATACCCTTCTTAAAGTAAAATGAGGAGTGTGTCTCACCTGTCCCATTACTACACCTCCAAGTAATCAAACATGGATCTAATTTTGCTGTTTGTTAAAATGAAACAGTTCAGTCAAAACTCCAACCCAGTGTGACTAATCTGGTGATGCACACACCAGGCCATCGACTTCATTACTGTTTTAATAAAAAAATGATTGCACGGATTCTTTTTTCTTCCTCCCCTGAGACACCAGCATATTGGTGATTACTCAGGATTATAGCAGTGCTCATTCCATTAAGCAACCCATTTCTCAAGGCATCTCTGCTTTAGACATGCAGTTCTGCAAAAGGCTTGATTTCCTTGGAAATGAGAAGCTCAAAGAACGGGAAGCACAGACTGAGAAGTTCCTGTCAACTCAAACGCCTGCACAGTCTGAGGATTGAGACCTTGAGAGCAAGTCTCTGCTGGCCTTGACGGGCAAATTCTACTAAATTCCACAGGCCTGAGTAAGGGGAATTTGTTTTTACCCACACAATCTCCATCAACCAGAAGCGCGTTCCTATCATCAAGGTGTGAAGTCCAGATGTTGCACCCTACACCACAGCAACAAGTGGCTCATGTTTGTATTATCGACAGAAAGGCAAACACTGAAGTGAAAAGATAAAAAAAATATTGCTTGTCACTCCTGAGCACACCCAGCCAAAATGTTCCCACCATCCTGAAATCAGTGCAGATCCTCACAACAAGCATCATCTGCTGCGTGGACATCTGGCCTCATCAGAGGAAGCAGCTTGGTCAGCTAGTCAGCCAGGAGAGTGCAAGAGGTCTGAGGAAAGCAGGCTTTGAAAGCAATTCCAGGCCACTCAGGAATATTGATAACCACTGTTCACTGCTGCTGGTCTCTGTTTTCCATTTCTCAGATGCTCAATACCAAATCAAACCCATTGAGAGAGGTGCTCTGCTGGGATCTAAGGTCACTTCTGAATATCTGAGTCAGCTTCTTCAGAACTTACCCACAAATTTCCCACCGAAGGGTCAAGCACTGCAATGTTTTTATACTGCTTTGTATCCAAATGCAGTTATTTTCTAGAAGATGCGCCTGGTTTTACCAGCTTAACTGGGCACACCACCAAGGTTTGTGCTGACCTTAGTATCTGTTTTACAGTCTAAGGGAGATTATCTGCATCCAGCAGTTAAAGAACCTTCCTAAAGAAGGAATGAATTCATCTCTGAGAAACATTTTATTAGTGTTCCAGTAAAAGCCTAAGAACCTCGCTGAGGAAGGTTGATTGATTATGTAAGGCATTGATTCCTGCCTCATTGATTCATTTTTTATTCTATAATAAACATGTTTGAGAGCCAGAAATCCATCAGCTGCAGTAATAGGATGCAAAAGAAGTTACTGTAACTAACAGACAATCTGATGCCAAATCTGAATTTTTCTTCTTGCACCCTTATAGAAGTAGAATTAAATACTAGGAGGTGAAAGAAAAAAAAAAAATCTATTTAATACACTCCAAATCATTTCACACCAATATAGAGCAAAATTCAAGGTAGTGAGCTGGGAGGAGAGTTAATTTTGGTTGCCTGCATCAACCAAAATTAACAGCAATACTGTTACGGAGAAAAGCA
>NW_010398243.1:0-1070 GCF_000710305.1 Buceros rhinoceros silvestris | reverse complement strand
TTCAGTTCTGATTCCTTCCTTGGAAAGTGCATGTTTTATTGATGATTAGAGGAACTTACCCCTGAAGGGCATGTCTCAACAAGCTGATCTTTTAGGGGACAAAGTAAATTTAATACGAACTTTGTCTGCTTCGAATTGCCAGAATGTTAAACGAGCCCGTGTATTTCTATCAGGTCCTCTTAGCCACTTGCTGTGTCTCGGTTATCAAAGAAGGAGCAGGCTCTGCTGCTAGAATTAGGAATGGCTTACTTTCACTGATACCTCCTTTCACCATCAAAGACTCCTTACAGACAAAATAATAATAGAATCCAGAAAGGCAGGAAAAGCCTCTTTTACTGATAAACTAAGCCAAAGCTCTGCAAAAGAGCTGAGTGAAAAATAGTTAAAAATCCACGTACTTGCCTTGGTCCAACTTCATGGACACAGAATTTCCAGAGGCAGATCATTGCCAAAGGCACCCAACCAATGTTTAGAATAAGAAACAAAAAATAACCCCCACGCCACCACACACACACCTCTAACCCTAAAACCATGACCTCTTGCTGTGGACATTTCCAAGCGCTCATAGTTACTCATTCAACTGACTTAAAATCCTTTCTAGAAGTTATCCTCAACCTCCTGGAACGACCGCTGGTCAGCTTAGGAACACCAGCCTTGAACGGCACAGCCAGAGAAGGCACATTCCTGTTCCACCACTGGAGACCATGCAACAGCCTTCTCCTCACCCCAACTTGCATGTTACCAACAGAGGCAGGGGACACGGTCTCTTGAGCAAGCTCAGACTTAAATTTAGGTCAAAAGAATGGGCTTGCCAAGTGGGTGGATGGAGAGCGAAAAAGCCTCACTCGAGGATGGACGTTTAATTAGCATAATCTGCATCTACATAGTGGGACTCTTCATCACCAAGGGCCATCTAAACGAATGTTACATGGCTTTACCTTCTTTTGCTCCACACTAAAGAGATGAATACAGAAGGAAGGATGACAGGATTCTGCTCAGTACTTCAGTTCATTTGTTTCCTGCCTCCAGCAGAGGAAAGCAATCATACCATTCACTGATGACTAAGTAGT
>NW_010398242.1:2306-2584 GCF_000710305.1 Buceros rhinoceros silvestris | reverse complement strand
AGCAGGTGGTGACCATATCGGCTATTGAGGGTTCGCCTGGTAAGGCTTCTGTGATCCTTCTACAATCCTCATTTGCATGATCCCTAGCAAGGTGCTGGAGCAGTGGAGCCTTTAGAGTATCGTCATCCACTTGTTTGTCCAGTGCTTCCGCGAGCTTGTCCACGTACTGCAAAAAGGGTTCATGTTTTCCTTGATGGATAGCAGTGTAACGTTGTTCAGGGGCTGCCAGTTCCATGGTTCGGCCTATGGCGTGCATTCCAATCCGTGGACACTGTTGC
>NW_010398242.1:0-1803 GCF_000710305.1 Buceros rhinoceros silvestris | reverse complement strand
CGGGGATCATTTTGATCAGCTGTCATATTTAATAATGCTGCCTTCTCTGCAGTGTGCTGCCATGTTGATTCAAAGACGGAATATTGTACCGGAGAGAACATAATTTGAGCTAAATACGTAATATCATACAGAGCCAGTAAATTGGCGTTAACAATCCATAGCAACTGTGTCACCTCCGGTGAGTTTAACCCGTGTTTTGCAATGCAATGCAAGATCGTAAATTGACTGCAGGCTTCCATGCAAACGTGTCATGTTCGTGATTTCTCCCGGAACCATCTGCAGCTTTAAATACTGGAAGTGTTGCAGCGGTGCCCTCTTGACCTGCTGCCGGTGCCTCCATGGTGGGGTTGTCACGTCCCAGTGCTTCTATCAAATCCCAGTCACCCATTTCTGCTGCTTTTTGCCTGACCTGTGCCCAGAAACGTTGTGGGTTGCGCGGGGTTACTGACACTGTAGCCGGCGGGAGGGTCCAGGACTGTGTCTTCTGCCGTGTGGGCTGACAGGGCAGCTGACAGTGCGACTGTGAAGAAAACGGCTCCCCACAGGATGGCGGCGGGTTACATGGCGGCTGGAAGCGTTGTGGGTGGCGGGGGGTTCCTGACACTGTAGCCGGCGGGAGGGTCCAGGACTGTGTCTTCTGCCGTGTGGGCTGACAGGGCAGCTGACAGTGCGACTGTGAAGAAAACGGCTCCCCACAGGATGGCGGCGGGTTACATGGCGGCTGGTCACAAAATGGCTGCTGGCAAGATGGTGGCTGACAGGATGGCGTCTGGTCACCTGATAGCTGCTGGCAAGATGGTGGCTGACAAGATGGCGTCTGTCCCTCTAGTGACGCAGTGTTAATTGCATGATCTGCCCCCCCCATGGCGCAGGTACAGCTCTCTGCGCCTGTCTCTGCGATGGCGCAGGTACAGCTCCCCACGCCTGTCTCTCCGATGGCGTGGATTCGGCCATGCTCTCAGCTTCTCCCATTGATTTGTCGCTCTCCGGGGGCAGGGGGTCAGCGGAGGGTGCAGAAGGCTGTAAATCACTTCGTGGGTGAACATGAGAAGAGCTTTCCCCGCCAGCCGCTGCCGCCTGAGTCTCTGCCAGCTGCTGCGCCGGGGTCTCATCAGCGAGCAGTTTCGCATTCCACGGTGGTGTATTGCCCGTGCGTGTTTTTGTAAAGGGGCCACGGAGAGATAAACGGCCAAACTTCTCCGCAGCTGCAGGAAGCATCTCAGTCTTGGACTGCACCCTCGCAGGGGGGTGCGAGGGGGAGTTAGTAGCTGCAGCCTGTGTCTCTGTGTGATTTTTTAAGGTGTCCATAAGCAATCGCCAAGTAGGTGCGAATTGTGTAGCATCTGTGTCTCGTAAGGAGACAAAATCCCAGAGGTCACGACCGATTTTCTCCCACGTACGTACACTGAAAGCCACATCAGGGGTGGGATCAAAGCCGTTTTGCCGAGACCATAAAAGCATTCATCTGAGCTTGTAATTGTCACATTTCACTCCCTTATGCTTCAACAAGGCTTTCCATGTCGTAAAGACTAAATCTTCCTCTCGAGTCGACTGCTGACCCATATCGTCACCGGCGGCCCGCCTGTATCCCCCGGACGTACAATTCTCACCTGCTTTCCCAGGCGTATAAATCTCTGGTCCAGACTGAGGGCAGAACTCCCTGCCGAAATCTCACCGGTCTCCTCGGGGCGGACAATGCGACAACAGCTTGTGTGCACACAAAGCCTTTATTGAAATACAACTGCAGCAAACTGCTGCGGCACCTACTGACTGCAAACTGCAACTGCGTAGTTTCTCTCTTAT
>NW_010398241.1:0-18090 GCF_000710305.1 Buceros rhinoceros silvestris | reverse complement strand
GACACGAAACGGAGCTCTGGGCTGAAGTGGGGCGAATCACTCCGAATGTCAATGTGGTGTGCAGTGAGACCCGTTTATTGTTTACATTACATCCCAATTTATAGACTCTTGTCCACTCGACTAGCTACATGGTGATTGGATAGTGACTCTGTTACACAGACAGCACACATCTCTTAAAGCACTATAATTGGTTAAGAAGGATTAGATCCCACTTGGTGAATGTTGTTGTTAAAGCTAACAAAACAAGGCCAGTATAGATAGCATTTCCCACACGGTAACACTGCAGCTGGGTTCCGGCTGCTAAGTTTCCCAGAAAAAGTAGCATATTTTCATAGTTCCAATTTCTGCTAGAAAAAATACACCAACACCCCCTTTTATGACTTCATTCAAAGAGGCATGTCCTCCTTCCCGGAAGCTTGGAAAAACCACAGCATTCTGGGAAGAAGAAAGCCAGACAACAGAAGAGCATCAGGTTCCACCATGTTGGACCCAGGACAGCCTTACAGATGTGGGAAAAGTGGTCCTATAAACTACTTAACTTTTCTGAATTACCCTTTTTAGCAGGATGCAACCTTATGTTAGTATCCAGGACATGAATATTTGGCATTTCTGTAGTATATTTTGTTATGCAGCATATGGTTAAGCCAGAACCCAGAAAATACCACACGTGTGGTTCAGGTATCTAAGTAGAAAAAGCAGGAAATTAACATTTGTGGGTTAAGTTTGATGGGACTAGGAAGAAGCATGTGTGCTACTGACCTTCTCTGCTGCTAGCCAGATGCATAAATTTTGTGATGGAGGGTTTTCTTTTCATGAATGATACTTCTGATAAAATTATATTGTAAAACTATATGTATTCATCCATAAGGTTCTGTCCTTTACTTTCAAATAAACAACTTGTCGTTTGTGTCTGTCAGGGAGTCTCAGGGCAAGCGTATTTAAGCTGCCAACACCAGTGGCATGGTAGAATCATATCAAACACAGACAAACTTTCCATATGGATCTAGAAGTATAGTTTTCATGCTTGTTAAAAGCTGAAAAGTTTCTATAATTTTCAATAGTTTATATTGTGCTCCTTCATCCATAACATGTGATAAGGAATGCAAACTTTGGCCCAATACTCAAAAAAAAAAAAAAAAAGACATTAATACGATGAGTTGGCTTGAGAGCAATGTGCTCTACAAAAGCAGAAACTTCTCTTTGAAGGCTGCATATTTTTCAAGCACTCAGCCATGACTTATACTTTTCTCATTAAATAAAGTGACCTCTACACATGATGGAGTGATTGGTAGTGTTCTGCTGTGTGATCTGCAAATATTCAGAGACCTGTGAACTTTGGGGAGTTGGTCTGACAATGGGGAGACTCCTATTACTCTGTCATTTGACATGCTATGATAGCCACTTGTGGGGAAATTATAACAGTCATTCATTGCACTGATCATGATTTCCAGAAAAGCCATCATCTTAGTTGAAAATGATATTTCAATCTCTGAAATACATATTTTTAGAGTGCTTCCTCCTTGCAGAAACAGCAGCTATCAATGATAAAAGATAGCAATTAACTATATAATGAGTGTTATATAGTATAAAATATCTATCTAAGGTATATAGGGTATCTATCTTCAGAAGTTCTCAAACTACATTATAGACTAGTTGACTTCTGAGATAGATAGGCATATTATTAATTTTATCTGAATGAGAAGAAGCATGAGGTACCTAGAGGATAAGGTAAATTGCCTCCAATCAAGGAGTATTTGAAAGAAAAAGACAGAAATAGTATTTGAATACTGAGTATTTCATTTTTTTCACTCCAAGGACTCAATGTCATCTATACTGTACTGCTAAACTTCTGTAGAATCACTCCAAATTGCATACCTGCTTGTGTACGTGATTGTAAAAGTGCAAAGTGTGTATTATACAACTGTAAACCTAATGATCTGCAAACGTAAAAGGGAACACAAAATAATTTCTTTTTTAAATCGGTATGAAAATGTGGTCCTATAGTTTTTATTTAATTAATATCTGCCATGGAAAACTGATTGTCTGCAAGAGATAAGTGAATACGGTTGAAGGTGTCTACATAAGCTCAAAAGTACTTAGGAATTTTACTTTGGGGGAAATTAAAATTTATCTTCTTTAAGAGTGACAATATTATTGAAGGCTTATTACTACTTGTTGATGGTTGAATTACTTCCATATCAGCCTTGTTTTTCTTCTCAAGTTCTCCAAAATCTACCTTTGACAAAACAGTCCAGGTCTTTGTTATATCCTTACAGTTATACTCGTTGTTGGTATCATTCTAGCAGAAATTAGAACTGTGAAAAATATGCTACTCTCTCTGGGAAACTTAGCAGCCGAAACCCAGCTGCAACATTATTGCGTGGGAAACTGTATCTCTAACTAGCCTCTGTTTGATTAACACTAACCAATCAGAAACTGCATGTGAACTAACCCCTCTATCCAATCACAGTGCCTTAAGAGATGCATGCTGTCTGAGTGACAAGGAACACATCCAATCACTATGTAACCAGTCACGTGAGCAAGAATCCACTGTCTATGAATAGAGAAGCATTGTAAACAATAAACTGGTCTCACTGCACACCACATTGGCGCTCGGGTGATTCGTCCCACTCCAGCTCGTTTTCCTAACCTACTTTGTTTCCTGCTTTGGCTTTCTTTTTCCTGTTGCTGACGGATAAAGATAAAAAACCTTTGCAACAGTCTTCTCTTCTTGTCCTTTTTTTCCCCTAACCAAAAACTCTAACCCTTTCAAACTTTTCTGAGGCATCACATCTCCTAAGTGACTTCTCCTTCTCCCAGGTCACTGCTTGATTTTCAGCATTCTTGAAATTGAAGTTCTACATAAGTAAGGTCTCACTTGGGTTGCCCATAGCAGGGGACCAACCCACTGTCTTTGCATGAATTCACACGAAGTATTGCATATGAATAGTCAAAATGAATTGATGACAGCTTTTGCTGGACAAATAAAAATAAAAAAGAAATTTCATAGCAAACAAAAAGAAACCCTAAGCCTACCACCTTGTGGAATTGGTGTAATCTAGGAGGCCTATATATAAGGTAAAAAAAGACTTCTTTTTATAGAAGAAAGGGAAAAAATACAGAGACAAAAATATGCAGGAGCTCTCCAAAGAAAAAGTAAAAGAGAGTTCTATCCTTTTCCATTCACCAAAAGTGTTGGTGTTTTCCATTAAGTAGAAATATTTGTAAAGTATTTCTAAAACATAATGCCTGGAGGAATCAACAACACGATAAAAAATTTCAGAAGGATTAGCTGCTTGTATAAGACAGAGGAATCTAAAAATTATTAAAAATTTAAATGCTTTCCTATTCTCTACCACATTTTATACAACTGTCTAAAGCATTAATATTAGCACAAAAAAATACAATAATTACAACATTGAATAATACTGTAGGATTAAATAGATAACATTTCTACTCCCTTGATATGTCATTCCCAGAGTTCACTTAAAAGGCTTTTCAGAGCTTTTCTTCTCCGTAGTAACAGCAAACTAAGTTGGAAGTTCTGAAAAGTGTTCAAACATGAATGATTCTACTGTCTCTGATGAGGCAAATATTTTCTATTTTTTGGCAGTTGGCAGTTTTGAGTTTTGACAGCCTAGTCTGAAATTGGAAAAAAGGATTTGTTAAATACAAGAGGGCATGTGCAATTTATCCCTTCATCTTACCATCATAGCTATGTAGTGACTTCTTTTTACTAAAAGAAGCTCCAGCTTTCTCCCTGTCTATCTGAGTTACTACTCATAGTAAAGGAATGTATCTTAAACAGGGAGAATTCCAGGGTTTGAGATTTGCATTTTTTTCTTGAATTTTGTAAATTCCTTTTACAGAAACTATTTTTCACTCACCTTTTCCATAATGCAGAGTATGAGTGTATAAGGATTACTTAGCTTTTGTCACAGATTTTTTTTTAATGTGACTGGACTATGAACATGTAGTAAAAATCTGCATCTGTCTTTTCATTAACAGAAGTCAAGAGGCAAAAACATGTTAGACTATAATGGTCCCAATATAATTATGAACAAGTTTAAAGAAGAAAACTTAGATTGGTCTCTGTACATTACACAAGTAGGATGTGAGAATAAACTCGGACCAGATCCATGTTCAACACACAACAATCTTAAGACAAGGGCAATATTAGAAATGAAACAGTGCTAAAGCAGTAATTTTCTAGTTTCTATGAGTAAAATATATGACTTTGAATTCCCTGGGAACAATTACAGTCGGCAATGAAGTGTTATTTCCCAAGGCAAGAAGCTCTTACTTTAGCTCATTAACATTAAGGCAATATGCAGCATTCATATTTATCAAAACTAAAATTTATCTATTAAAATGATCTTAAAATATACTTTGTCCGTTGCATAAAAAATTCGTTTTTCTGTATCTTAGAAATCTTTTTTGAACACACTGCAGTGTATATGACTTGCCATGTAAAATCTTTGCTTTCAATATCTAATTTCTATTCCCTTAGGCTTGAGGAACCTAAGGAAGCACTTCCTAAAGCACTTGTGAAAATAATAGAAATAGTGATGCTCACCTAATTTCTAGTAGATCTGAATATCTAGAGATGGTTAATTCATATTCAAACAATACACAAGAGGAAATTTTGCTTCAGAGGTTCTCTAAATACCATTATATCAAAATTCAATGATCTGTGAAGCTTGTATTCCCTGACTGGGGTTTTCTGAGTTTAAGAACTTCCTATCTATCTCATCGAAAACAAAATAGAGGTCTAAGAGGTAACAAACTGGCCCAAGATCACTAAAGCAGCCATACAAATTGATTTAGTTTTGTTACTGCCATTTTCTAGACTCCTTACAACTTAAAAGTCATCCTGTGAGGTGCCATATGGGAACTGTTGCAGCATATACTGGTTCTCTGAGGAATTTTATTAGTTCCACAATTGACTGCATTGGTTTCCCAAGAACTGAAAAGTATTGTCATAGACTTGCAGATGACATTCAAAAACTCTATGCAGCCCCTATTTTGACGACATTAGAAACGATTCCAGAGGACCCCAAGAGGCAGAATGATTCTCAGACGTCTCCTCTGTGGGGACCTAAATCCCTTCAAGAAATAAAGCACACTCACTGATCTATGTTCCACAGCATACGCTCTGCTAAATGTAGTTGAGGGAGGTTGTACGCTTCCATCCTTGCCTGCGTTCTCTTAGAATGGATCACATGAACTAACACGATGGGCAGTGGAGTCCAATGCCACTAAAGTATCAGATGTGTGGTAAACATAACCATTGCAGGGCAGGTGGAATGAAAATGCTGTTGAACTGACCAAACCAAGACAATAGCATTTTTTTATTGGCAGTGTTTACTTTTTTAATTTTTTTGAGAATAAGCCTGTGAAAACTATTTCTCACAAAATACAAAGCCCTGGGTACATACTGAATTCTCTGGACAAAACCTTGCAATATAATACGAACAGTAAATCCCCAAACAATGTTGTATCTCTTGGGTTCGAAATGCACTTGGTGCTCGTTATTCACAGAGACCAGACTGGCTTTATTAAACTCATCCAGTGTCTGCAGATGACTTATTTAATTTGTTTTGCTCTGAAATATAGAAGTCTTTCATCAATACTACCAGTGAATGTCAGGCAAACTTCTTTTGGTTGAGATTTAACCTTTTCAGATCTGAAGGCATATAATAATATTAAATACAATTTTTAAAATATTATTGCTCAAAATAGTGGTTTTTAAAATTATATGTGCAGATTATATAGATTTCTGACAACATCTATTTGCGGCCTGAATGTCCTGTTTTCATGAACTGCTGAACATTTTAAAAATCCTACTTTGGTCTAAAGTTTGGCTTGAGATAGGGCTGGCTTCTCTCGCCTCTTTGTGTAATCCCACAAGTGAGTTTCACCCTGGAAGGGAACAGACGCCTCTGTCTCTGCTTGACCAAACAAGAGGACACAATACTTGTTTCTCCACATTGCTGGTGCATTGTTGAGCCTCCTAAAGGCCATTTCCAAAGGAACATCGGGGACTGGCCTCTCTAGACCAGCACCTGGGTGACCGTCATCCAAATGCTCTGTGGTTTCAACTGAAAGCTGCTTGGTTGTTTTCCTGCCTATACAATCTCTGAAAAAAGAAAACACGGAGGCTTCCAGTGATGAGGTGGACTCAGTCCTGTCCATTGTCCATCCCTGCCATGATCATGGCCAGAGATGGTGAATGGCAGCACTACAGAGCAGCTGGTCTCTCTGCAGTGATATTCATTACATATCTACAGCCTTCTCTCTTCATATGGATAAATTGCTGACTAGTTTCATGGGTCCTTGACACCCCTTTCCTCAAGCTCTGGTTATACACAGTAATATGTTCAACTTAAGTGTATTTTAAGGGAACCAAGGAATATAACTAAAACATTATGCTGTTTCCTGGTGTAGGAGAATTCATATGTGTAACAAGCCTGAAAGAACTGGGGGTTCAAGAATAAGAGAAGAGAACAGGGAATATAGACAGACAGCAGAAAAGTCCGGGGAAAATGGATGGACAGAAGAGTGAGTGGGGGTTTCCTGAGTGATTATGGTAATTAACATGGAACAGACTTTATTGCCAGACATCCTCCTTCGTACATTATACCTCCATCAGGCAGAATTTGGACTGCAAATTTTCTGAAGATCCCTCGACTCAGATCACTTTCTAGTAAATTGTAAATTAAATTAGGAGCAGCAGCTACCTTTGTAATGGAATATCAATGTAATGTGCAGCTCGATTTTGTCTGCAGCATTCCCCTCCTCTTCCCTGACCAAACACATCCTATTTCTTTTTTCCTTTCGACAAGAGAAAGGAGTTGGTTGCAAAGCTTGTAAAGGTACCTCCACCATACAGATATGATCTACAGGATAAATATCTGTTCTATGGATGTGGGACTGTACTATAAATTATTTTACATTATATGAAAGCCTGTTGATCAGAGAGGGTATGCTGCTGGCCGGTCCTTTTGGCAACAAGATGGTGGGACAGAGTGAAAGCACAGAGCAGCAGATAAGAAAAAGTGTCAGTTCCAAAAACACAAGAGTATCTTACTTGTGCAGTGGTTGTGGTTTTGTTGAACTGAAATAATGACAAACGGAAACAATTCAATGGCTTCCAGGAAAATGCACTTTGGGATGCATGTGAAATTTTTTGAGGCATGTGTGTGTATTCATGAACCTACACAATCTGTAGCCCATTTTTTTTTGTGTGCATGTGTTAAGTTACAAATAAAATCTTAGAGAAGACTTTCAAAATGATATAGTACTTTGCTGTTTCCTCTTCAGCAAATCTATTATGGATAATCACATGTCCACTGAAGAAATGCTGTATGTAATTTGAAGTCTAAGTTCAATCATTAAAGCATGAAATAGAAATAATAAACCTACTTTTTGTACTATTCTCAACACACATTCTCAATGTATATTCTTAACATATTTATAATTACGAGGTCATACGACTAAAATCTGTTTTATTCATTTAGCACAGATGAGTGAAAAGCTAAAAGAGACTTTTTCTTTGTTGAATCTCTAGATTTAACTCTCTTTTCAGTTTATCCATCTCTCTTCCAATAGGTATTTAAAGTACTCTAGGAAACTTCAAATCATTGCAAAAGTTTGTAAAACTCAAGTGTCGCACTCCAAAGTCAGTTTGGGGAGGTAATCATCATTTTCGTCGTGACTCAGTAAACCCATTCCTGAAGCCCAGGCAGAAGCAAAATTGAACGTTTGCATTTCTTCACAACAAAGACAATTTTCTGTATCCAACTTTTTGGAGCAGTTGTGCATAAAGCTCTCCACACTTGTAAGCCAACGAATAAGTTAATTAACAAACTAAATTCTCTCAGGCATAGTGTAACCATCTGGAATTATTCTCAATGCGAAAACTGCATATAGTAATTAAATTAATTAATTTTCTTATGATTTCACCAGCTTGCAAGAGGAAACTAGTAATTTTTCCTTATCATGGGTTCAATAAGAACTATTTCCATTTTGATTTCACGGGATTTGCAGAGACAAATACTAGATTATAGTTTTAGGAGCTCTTTACTTATGTCTCATATTTCAGCCAGTTTCCAGGTGTTTGAAATTTGACGAATCTTTGTGTCAATAGAAGAAAATTGCCTTTCTGTCACCTTTATGACTTTGTAGAAAATTTAAGAAACCTCTCCCAAGTGCTTAGCCTTGGATTGGCTTATGAATCTGTATTTTGGCAATCGGTAAAGGTTTTACACCTATAGCCAGAGCTCCCAGCAATGTCTTCTGTTTGTTGCATTTCACTAGCCATACCTATGAAGGAGTTTGAATTCATGGAAGGTTTAGGAAAAAGTACCTGCTGGCTCTTGGAATTTTCTTTTCTTAGCTCTGAATTCCTCCCTGTGCTGAACATTTAGGAGTTATGAGAGTTTAATATAGGGATATAGAGAGTGAAATGGTTTCTCTTTGCTAGCATCCTCTGGAAATCTGTCAGACGACTAAGGCTGAAAAAGATGATCAGAGACCATGAAAGCTGCAGAAAGTCCTTCAGAACAGTCCTTAGCTTTTTGGAGTTATACTGTAGACTTCTCTCAATTTAAACAATATTTATGATGCATAGGTCACTCTGACAGGAATTGAGGCATTACCAACCAAAAGAAAAAGAAAAAGAAAGAAAGAAGCAAAGAAAAAAGAAAAAAAAAGAAAAAAAACCCCGTATGAACAGAAGGAAAAGGAGAGTGAAAAAGAAACTACCCTGTCTACTTTGTTTGTCTGCCATTTTGACCAGAGGTATTACTTGGGTTACGATCCCTACTGTCTTCTTCAGAAAGTACCTGCGCATTCTCATTCACTGAAATTTAATAAGCAATTCTATTCCCAGGAAGACTGGAAAAATAATTCTTTAAAGAGAAGTTGGACTACTGCTCTGCCAGATTGCACCTCAAATTTAGGAGGCGAGGTCAAGGGGACATGGCTCTCAGGAGCTGCTCTGCATATTTTTGTGGGGGGAGAAGTCTGAAAGCAAGTCACAGATACTGCTCTTCTTGAAATTTCCCCCAGACTGTCTGGCAGGGTTCTGCATTGGGTTTATCATTACATTGCTCAATACAGGAAAATCCTGCTGGATTATGAGATCATTATTCTATGAATGAAAAGCACAGGATTCCCAAATGAAGAGGAAGTTATGGATTGCTTGACCATCTGCATTAGTTTATTTAGGCAGCCAGATATGCAGTTGGTTTTACTTGGACAGCAAAAGCTGGCAGGATTTTGATATAAAAATATTTAAAATAATATTATACTGTGTAAAGCTGCCTTCTACAGACTTCAATCTTGTACATTTTATTTAATATGTTCTTCATATACATAATTTTCATGCCATTACACTTATATGTAAAATACATCTCAAAATACTTAATTATTTGTAGTAACATTGACCTATTCCTTAAACATTTACAAAATATAAATTTATATTGATTCTTATCTCCAAAGCAATTCAATTTCCTTGATTTTCTTCAGCTTTTTTTTTTTAAAATTATCTGTTAACACAACACATTTCCCATGAAGGTATTACTTATGACCAAGTATTTTCTATAATAGCAAGGTCCACAATATTAAAGGTCATTATCAATGGAGGTTCAATTACTTTGAAAATGAAAATATCACTTTACACATTTGAAAGACCAAACAGAAGGAAACACTGCATTGTACTTTATTTGCAACACCTTTTTAGACCTCTTTTCATTTTTTTTCCTGAGCAGTGAATGCAATAAGGGCAACATATTCTGCAAGTCATTGGTATGTTCCCTAAAAAAAAAAAAAAAAAAATCGTTGTCTTAATGGGTTCACAAGAGACCAAAGAGAAAGTGGGGCATCTCATTTTAGGGCCAAGATTGATTTAAAACACTCATTATAAAGCTGCCCAACACAAAATTATCTTTCATATAAGGCTACTGTATTTTGGACTAAAATACATTTAGCCTCTTATTATTAAAGCCTTCTTCTGTCAGTGTTTTAAGCCGTGAAAATAGAGAAGGAAAAAAATATCTGTGAATAGTAGCATATCTCAACTACTGTTTAGAAAAATCTTGGTTATCCTGGAAAACCCTGAACGGTTGAGTTTTCTGTTTGAAAGAAAATTTGTATTTATGAAATTTGGTAAGCTCGCAATTAATAATAAAAAAAAGATCTTGTGCATTTACAATATAATCATGTACTATTGGAATATGTATTACATAAGCTCAGCAACAATTCTCCAAGTCTTTCCTGACAAGACAGTATCCAAACACTGAGATATTTATTCAGGGAAGAGGTCTCCTAACCAGACTTTTGGTTTCCAGGGGTATCCCAAGAATGGCAACTTCTTTAAAGCAAAGACACCCAAGAAGTCTTCATTGTATTTGAGACCTGCATGACAAATATCAGCAGCTAGAACCAAGGAAAATTATCCTGCAGAGCTGTTATTACTGCAGCTTTTTCACTGATGTCACAGGACTTTGCACTTCTGTGAAAGCACAATAAGTGTCAAAAGACTTCATCCTGCTGCCTGATGCATGTGGAACTCTTTGGAGGGGTACAGCTGTCATCCCAAATGCTATACAGACCCAGCACTCCCTCACGTGTGGTTTTGGAAGCTGTGACCTCCTTCCAACTGAGGCAATAGAAGGGCAGTGACTAGGTTGAAGTAAGTGATCTCACTCTTTTTTTTTTTTTTGAGGATTAGCTGGGTTCTAAGATGGGATCTGAGGGCATCTAAAGGCTGCGGGCTGGCTGAGTGATGCTGCTCTGTTGTATTCTCCTTATGAGTCACTTTTACAAAATTTGTAGCCAACATATTTTTACCACTTCTTCTAGATCTGGATACTTGCAATGCCTTGGCTTCTGGCAACCTTATGGTTTCTTTTCCCAAGCCAGGTGACACTGCTAGCAGTGGGAACAGACCTGACACAATGATGAACAGCAGTTTTAATTATCACAGCGGTCACGGCTTGTGGACAGCCAGCAGCCACCAAAGGTCTTCCTCAGGAAAACGGAATCTTCTTGAGTGGACTGGCACAGGCACTGTTTCATGTCCAGCTTGTAAAGAGGTGTGAGTTGTCTCCATGGCTCTGACCAGGCTGACTGAATTTACGCTAGTGGTAATTACAGAGTAGTAAGCTGGTAGTAGAATGCAAAAAGGCTAATCCAACAAATGGAGAACTTTAAGAAAGAAAATTATAAAAAACTGACACCAAGCAGGTAGCTGGGAAGGAAGAATAAAAATGTAGAAGGTCTGGCTTTTAGTATCTCATATTTATATTAAAAAATGTTTGTTCTTAGGGTGGAATCACATTGCACAGATGTGAATTAGAAGGTCTCTCTCCAGTGCCCCTCTAGAACAGTTTTTGAGTTGATTATCTCAGTCTGACTCTGCTGTGTCCTGCTGCAATTTCGTATTTCATCTCAAAATAATAAAACACACTATGAGAACACTTAAAATCTTGAAGAGGAGATGAAGCTAGAGTTTGATAGGGTAGAAGGTCAGGCTTGTGAGTGTCACAACTGACCTGTTTGAAAAGCTGATTGAAAAAGATTGATTTAAAAGCGTCGCTTTGTGATGGAAGACAGCTGAAACCCTAATACCGGAAAGGGTGACTCAGATGTGAAGGGTGAAGGGTTTGATTGTGAGGCCACTAAGGAAAGTGAAACCTTGGAAGTCAGAATGGAGAAATGTTAAGGTGAAAAGCTATGAAGAAGTGAGATGCTGCAGAGGAGGAAAGAAAATTTTATATAAGCAGATTGTAGAGAGATTGCCCACCTAACTCTCTCTTGTCCTTTGACGCCTGGTGTATTGCACTTCCAAAGATATACATTAAAGACCAGAAATAAATTTCCTAACCAATTTTCAAAATAATTTATTACTGAAGCTACAGTATGGTTTGCATTGCTAAATTAGGACTTAAAAGCAAGACCAAATCAATTCTTATTTTGGTTCAATATGAGGAATATGTGCTGCAACTGTTTACCTCCACTGAACAACTGGCAAAACCCTGTGTCGGAACAAGGGTGTCCTTCTTGTTTGTATTGTTTAAGACTATGTTCCCTGTACCACTGTATCACAATTCAATCAAGCTTTGCACATTTCCTACTGACTGGGAGGCAGCAATGCCATGGCATTTCATTGGCAGACGAGTTAGCTAGAGTGAAAGAAAATTATATTTCAGCTGAAGGCATAACACTTCTCTGCATTCCCCCACCGCCTCCACTTTAAATTCCTTGATGTTTATTAATGTTCTCTGCTTTGAAGTAAGTTATTTGAAAATATACTAAATAATATATTGCTTTTTTTTTTTATATAAAGTAATTTACATTCATGATTTCCAGCAGGGCTGTAATACTATGGTATTTTTCCAAAACACAGAGGCACAAGATTCTATAGTATTTGCAGAGGTGATCTGAAGTAGAGTATGCTGTTCCCCCAGTTTCTTTGCTTAATGCCAGTACACATAAAGGCAAGCTTTCTCAGTAGGGGAAGTCCTAGGGATTCAAATACAGCTTAAGACTTTCAAGGAAAACTGCAATACAGTAGTCAGAAAATACCTTTTCCAAACCAAGACAAAATTTTATGTACATAATGTAAGTACCAAGCAAGTAAGCAAGGAAAAAAGTTGCTCGTAGAACCACAAAAAACACTTTACAGAGATTGAAATAAATGCAACTGCACATCTGAAAAGCCGTGTCTCTTGACAGGTCAGTTAGCATTAAGCAACACAGATGTAACTGATGACAATTACATAGCCCAGCAATGTGAACAGAACTATCAGCATGAGGAATATTGATAAGTGTTCACAGAGTCCAGACTAAATATAATCCTTTGGGTTCTGTTCCTTAGGTTTGTAAGCATTTAGTACTCCAGATCAATAAACCACACGAGATACTTTGCAGACTAATGCCCAGATTTTCCTTTCTGTGAGATTTAATTCTCTTCTTCTGCATCTGTTATTGCACTGTGGCAGCAAAAGAGAAAAGACACAGCTAATACTGTGCTGTATGTGTGGTCAAAACTTTAATCTTTCTGTTCTGCTACGTATCGCCGTTAGAACGGTCACTAAATTGACAGCCATTAGGTGTTATACCTGGCCAAGACATACCAAATTTTTACTATTTTGATAAATTTTAAGATACAATTTTTATATTTCTGTTCTTACCTTATATTGGCTTTAGTGCACATTTACATTCAGAGACTAACATTTTTTCCTACCAATAAAGTTTCAGGGGTTCGAAAATTGACTTTGGGGTTTGCCCAGCTATTTTATGACTCTCCTGCACTGGATACCTGAGTATCTACATCCCAGGCAAAATGGGCCAAGAGGCATATTCTTTATCTTCTACACCTACAGCAGCAATCTGCCAGGAACACACAGCAGACAGGAACAATATTGCAACTTTAACAAAGGGTGTCAGAAAGAAATGCAGGATTTGTGCCCTTTCACACCTTCTCTACCTTTTCCTTCCTAGCTTTCTTGCTCAATTGAAAAGTTTGGCATGTCTCCAAGATGCAAAAGAAAGCAGATTTAAATACTGCCACTGTTACTAACTCACCAGGAGAAGATCCCTGGAATTGTTAATATAAACAAACAGAACCACTTTAATATACTTCTTTAATAAATCTGGTGAGTAACACAAATGCTGACACCGTATATGGGTCATTGAAATATTCTTTCTGTCTTTCTTCCTGCATTTCGGTCCGTTCTGTATTTTGTATGCCTAAGCATGAAAAATCCTTTCAAAATTTCTTTGATCTGTACTGACTTTGTAAGGTTACGCTTGATTAAACACAATTTATTGTGACTCCTCCTGCTGAGTTTAATCACATCAAGATGCACGTTTCTTTCTGCTTCTGGTAAAATTCAGTACGACCAGATTCGTCCCAGGCTCTGCACATCTGTTTTGCTGATCTATACTCTACAGAGTGACAAATACAAGTTGTGTCAGTCATACCTTCTGCTAGCTTCAGTAAGTGTATGTGAAACACCTGAAGTGCTGCATGACAGACAACAGTCTAAGTAATTTTTAAAGCCTGAGATGGTATCGGTTCTTTAATTATTTGTATGCTCACAATTGCTAGCTTCAGAAGACTTGAAAGGAGTTGGAGATTTATCCAGGTGCCCACAGGATTAGATACTCAGCCAGATCCTCACTCTTGTGTTTTTGTGCTCCTTTGGTAGCACTAACAGCCAGAAAGGTTGTTTAATCTGGGCTGGTCACGATTTGGTGGGAGATGTATTAGACTTTGAAACTAAATTTTCTCTTTGCAAAAACACAGGACTTTGTTTAAATGTTGATATTGATCAGACTAATGTGACAACAGTTGGGGGAACCATGCAGTGAAAGGATGTTCTCATCAGGATGGGTCTTGTACACCACATGGTGCAAACAGGCCACATTTTGTTTCAATTATCTTGATGGATTTGTTTCATGTCTAGTAAACATTCTAATTGTAACATTTGGAACTATAAATATCTCATGCTTCAGCTTTGAATTGAAGGAAATTTTAAGTAGAATAACTTAGATGTGCTTTGTCATGTGAACCATGAAAAATATCTGAGCTGTGAGGAAAAAAAAAAAGACAGTATTTTTCAAACAGATATAGAAAACTTTTCAGAAAATCCAATTTATTTTTCTTTCTTTCTTTCTTTTTGTTTCACGTTTGCTTGCTCATTTACTTCAAGATTATTCTGTATGAGATTTGGATGTTCATTTGACAAGGTCAGTTTTATCACGTTGTGTCAAGGGTAAGGGCTGGGTCAGCCACTAGACAAATGACAGATGTTCTCTATTAACCCTTCTTCCTTCCTCAAGGGGAAGAGAAAGGGAATAAGGGCTATAGACTTATGGGTTGGAAAAGAAAACTAAAACTGCTTTAATGAAAATAATAACAATAAAATGAAGTATACAGAAATATAGACAAAAGCAATAACAACCCCTATCCCCCTGATGGCAATTACAGCACTCTCACCGCTGATGATGTGGGCAGATGCTGGGGAAGGCCCAGGCTGGACTCAGCAGCAGGTAGCAAACAGATTCAGGAGCTGGATTCTGGAACCGGGTTCAGGAATGCACATACTGGGAATGAATGTCTTCCTTGGACACTGGCCATTGAAGAGGAGAGCTTGACCCTTATGAAGCTTTATTACACTGAATATGACGTCTGTGGGATGGAACACCTTGTTGGTCAGTGTAGGGTCACCTGTCCTGTCCGCTCCTCCCCACAGGCGTGGCCTCTCACTTACTGCACCCCCAGTGTGGTCACCATAAGAGCAAGCATAAGCAAGAACCTTTCTGCAGCCCAGTCCTTGTTAGTAACTGCAAAAATATGCTGTTAACTTCAGACAGTCCTCCCCACAGGTGCAGCCTCTACCTTACTGCACCCCCACCGTGGCACAGGATTGAGAAGTGACCTTGGTCTGCACGGGAGCAAGTCTAAGCCAGAGCCTTTCTGCACACCAGTCCCCGGCAGTGACTGTGAACATCAAGTGTTATCACTGCTGGGAGCAGACTCTGACTGCAAAAACACGCCATTAACTTCAGAAGGTGCCATTACTTAGAAGAGACTGAGCTGGAAAATAAAATTGGTTAACAGAATTAGCCCTGTTCTAACTCAAACCAGGACGTGATGTCAATCACTGAGATTGTAAATTTTGTTCAAATCTAGAAGGTTTGTGATGTGGGATCATTCTTAAGGATGATTTCAGACTAAGCACCTGTCTCATTTCCCTGAAGATAACAGGGTAGAGAAATTATTATTGAAGCCTTTCTATACTTTGGAATGTCTGTTTTTATTATTCTGTATCACTCTAAAATATGCAGCAGTACTAGCTAAATAAAACTGAATTATTTAGTTAGATTTATGAAATTGCTGCACAATTTTAACTGTTAACGAACACTGAGGACAATTTAAATATCCTTGATTCTACCTACCTCTTTATTAATCTTGTTTACATCCTCAATAGGTCTTATGGGCCTGGGGGTTTGTCAGATTAAAGATTAGCAGGTGTTTTAACTACAGGTTTTCTGTCAATGAATAATTAAAAACAATACGCTCACATGAATGCAGCTTTCAATTGTTCCTTCATGCACACTAATCTTTCTTCCATTTACCACATGCAATCTGCTTCTATGTAAGCCTGAGGGTACTAAGTAATGATTTGTGGTTTTTTCTTTTGAATTACCATCATCCGTTAATTATCTACACCCTTGCTGTTACAGAGTCCTCTCCTCTGACATGTACACAGAGACACATGCTAAACTTCTTAAAGCATCTTGCTTCAGCATTTCAATGACAGCTGTTTTTCATGTAACACCCTATGATCAGTATCTTCCTTACAGCTATAAAACTGTCGAGTTTTTTTTTTCAAAATTCTTATATTGCACCTGAGTTGAAAAGTTATTGAGTTTGAATGATCATGACTTGCTCACATTTTGTATCTAGGGAGAGAGAAAATGTGCATTTTTATTCTTCACATGAACTTGCTCACACACCTTGTTAAGGGTCGAGGGACCGAGGTAACAACTCCTCGAATTCCTTAACGATCCTCTTTGTCTCTCTAGAGACAGAAGAAGTTTAAGGGGAAAAAAGAAAATTCACACCTCGGTCTGCGTTCGGGAAACCGAAACAAACTTTTAATAAACAGTAAATCCACACAACTATACACTGCTATACATATGCACAAACCGAGAAAGGGAAAAAACCTAAGAAAAGAGGTTTCAGATAACCAAAGCTCTTAACAGTCTTGTTCAAGGTCAGTGCTCTTGGCAGACACCCAGCAGCGAGGTGGGAGTGAAGACTTTTGTGGCGGCTTCCAGGCAGAGAAAAGTAAAGTTCTTTCCGCAGCAGATGGAGAAGGCGGGGGGGGGAACCCCGCGCGCAGCACAATTTAACAGCAGGAAAGCTCTCGGCACGAAATGACAGGGAGTTCAAAAATTCTCACCCGATTCCAGACAAGACTCACGGCAGTAATAGTTCACAGTCTGTGATCCTCAGCGATCTGGGGGTGACGGCCCTCAGGTCTTGGGCCTGGTCATTCGACAGGTCGGGCCTATTCGGGCCAGCAGATTCTCAGGAGGGCTCCCTCCGTGCAGCGTCCGGAGTCCGAGAGAGAGAGACACCCCCCGGCCTGCTGCTTTTAAAGGCTCCTGAAGTAATGTTACATTCACCTGACTCTCTTAACCAATTAAATGCAGAGTTATTTATTACATGGAATAATTCTATTTGTCCATTTCCCAAAACAAGGAAGCTTCAGCTCAAACCAGGACGCACCTGCACACATTTGGTGTTTAAAGGCATTGCTTTTGCAGGATTGAAAACAATTATGAGAAAGAACAGGGATGTAAAAAGGTGACGGTAAATGTCTATTTGACAGTGGTTTGCTACATAGTTCAGCCTCAGCCCTGAAATAGAGAAAGAAATGCCGCATTGGGCAGAAAATAACATTCTTTTCATGGGAAGTTAAAGTAGCTGTAATAACAAATATACTAGACAACAAATAGTAATATGGGTAATATGAGACATTTTAAAATGCATACCCTAAAAATTACACCTGTTCAGTATAAAATGAAAATGATAGAAACATTAGGGGGATCATTATATTTATAGGGTTTTCACACGTGCATCTGATACCCAAACCTATTCAGAAATATTGACCCACATAATCTGCAGTTCATTTGTGAATATGAATGATCTCAGAGTGGATGTTATACAGCTCAATATATAGCTCAGTAAGAAAGGTGCCTGCTTGGATGTAGCTGGGCAAGTTTCTCTGAATATTGCTTACATATACTTATAACAGCAGGTCTGTTCAGAAACAGGGTTTTTGTTTTGTGTTTTTAAACATAAACCTTAGTTAAATGTGCCAATTTAACAAAGACAAAGCTAAGGGATGGCTTAGAGTCTGCAAATACCTGTTTAGGGAAGAAATATTTGTCAACTGAAAGTTCTACAATTATTCAGAAAAAATACAGTTCTGGTGGCTGGAAGGTGAAGAAAGATAAATACAGAAACAGGGCACCTGTGTTGGTGTATCTTTCTAGCAGGAATTA
>NW_010398240.1:1007-18035 GCF_000710305.1 Buceros rhinoceros silvestris | reverse complement strand
CAAAGATATACAATACCAATACTGAACCCAATCCCCCTTGATGGCAAACACATTGCTGTCACCACTGATGCTTCAGATCAGACACTGGGGAAGGCTCAGATTGAACTCAGCAGCAGACAGGTACCAAATTCAGGAGATGAATTCTGGAACTGGATTCAGCAATGAACAGATTGGGATCAAGGGTAGAATGGACAGAGTCCTCCTTGCACACCGGCGTTGAAGAAGAGAGCTTGACCCTTGTGATCCCTCAGCTTTATACTGAATATGACATCTATGGGATGGAACGCTTTGTTGGTCAGTGTAGGGTCACCCGTCCTGTCTGCTCCTCCCTGCAGGGGAAGAACCCCAACATGATACACAGGATTTAGCAGTGATCTTGGTCTCCATAGGAGCAAGTATAAGCAAGACCCTTTCTGCAGACCAGTCCCGGGTAGTAACTGTAAACATCAAGCACTATCGCTTCTAGAAGGAGACACTGTCTTAGTGATATTTAGTGTTAATTACAAGAGACTGAGCTGGAAAGTAAATTACTGAACAGAATTAGTTCTGTTCTAACTCAAACCAGGACCTCCTCCCAATAGGTACAGTAAAAGTAGGAACCCTAATCCTTTATCGTGCTCTGCCCCTTATTGCTTCTATTTCACCTTGTGTGTCAGAATTAATTCTCCCTTCCCTACTCCATCTGGGAACGTTTAGCCTTTGTTCTGGGATCCCATCCCACATGAATTACACAGAGCTTATTTGAGGGCTTCTTTACATCTCTAATGCTACTTTCCATGCATAGCAGTATCAGAATTGCATCTGAGGACAGAAAAATAAAATCTTATAGCACTGAAAGTTGCTAAGTGTCTATATAATAAGTATCAAAGACCCAGGCTTACTTACTGGATGTGTATATGACTAGATAGTTTGTGTAAATTTAATTAGGTATGTATATGAAGATAATTGATTTCACATACACATTTTGAGATCACATGACACTGAGGGACGAATTCTAATCTCAAATGAATAATCTGCACTGTGACAGATCTTGAATATCTTATTGTTATTACAAAAGCTAGTTGCAAGAGGATTGGTCACTCATCATCTGAGATTCCCTTTTCTCTGTTTGAAAAATATGTTCAGGATTTACTTCTGTGGATATAATGCACTCATCTAACCTTCCATAAAATGCAACTGATCAGAAGAATATACATAATTGACAGAAATAACTTCAAACCAAGTGGCTACTTGATGAAGGCAATCCCTTCTTTCTTTCTGTATCTGTTTCTTTTCAAAGGCAGCATTGAAAGAACCTAAAACATTTTCTGTTCTTGTATGTTTGACTTTTTTTCCACCTGAGTTGCAAAATGATTCATCATGGAAATCAAAAGCAAAGGCGACACTTTAGAGCACTTTAAGAGGTGTAGTGTACCCAGAAAGCAGTGCTCCAGAGACAATACTGGAACAGAGATATCCCAGAACTAAAATTTCCATGAGACGTGGCAGATGTAGTACCATAGTCATGATGTACTGACCTATGTTCATTTCTCAGGAATGGGGTGGAAGGGGAGAGAAGGAGTATATACAGTAATACTTAAGAGAGATGAAAGAGCAGAAAGAACAATGAGCTAGCGAGTTGAAACCTTCATTAAAATTAATGTACTAACAAAACGTGATTCAACAGAATGGAGAGGGAGAAAACATAATTTCCTTAACACAGACAACTGCTTCTCTACCTGCTAGCCCTACTTTTTGATATACCTCCTGCCAGTTTAGATGTCAACCAGTTTGAAAGGTTGATGAACACGACAGGGAAGAGAGAGAAATGATACATGGCTCGAGAAATCTGTGCGCCAGTCTAAAAGCCATAAAGGACAGGATGGACAACTGGAGAAAGAAAGGGTAAGCCCAATAAAGAAGAGTTAAAAAACAATAAATTTCTCTGCCCAACAACTTACATAGTAAAAAATTGTCTTTGGTGAAAAAAAAAATTGAGCTTAAAACAGGAATTATCAAATTTCTGTTATTTGCTTTTTCAAATCACTAGCTCGTGTTCTGGAGCTGCTCTCCAAAAAAGATACAAAAGGGATAAATTTACTTTTTGAAAAATAAGGCTGAGATTCAGGCAATCTGTTTATTGCAAAAGAGAGGAGTCTATGAAAAGCACCAAGTGCTGAAAAACTAATGAAAAAAAGAGTTGGCAGAAGGAATGGGCAAAAGTCCAGAGAAAGAAGATGGAGATGCAAGAAAAGTTTTATATCATTAACACTAATGAATCCAGCTTTGCCATTTGGAGCTGGGTTGTTTACTGGTGGAGTTTAGGGGGATTTTTTGGGGGGGTGAAGGTTAACCTAGGGGTCATAAGGAAAGGCAAATTTAGAATTTTTATTCTTTTCTATCTTTAAGAGGGTTTTGAATGGAACAGTTTAAAGATACAAAGGGCATTGCAAAATTCTGTCAGTAGTTAAAGCAGCCAAGGTTTATTAAGATCTTACAGAGCAAAGAACTTTGTAGGATACCTTCCTATTGAAAGGACCTGGAAATTTAGCTGTACCTTGGGAGTAAGAGTGAATGCTGTGCTAGGTCAACTGATAGTATCACGAAGAGACCATCCTTTAAGCCTTCATCAGAACTTTGTTTTTCAGACTTTCAAGAGCTGTTTATCTTTAATCTGCTGTTCTGTTATTCCTTCTTATGGCATTCCAGCTTCCTTTGTAACACGAGCTAAGTTATTTACTGCCTAAATATAAAGTAAAATAAAATTACCAAGCTGTGATTTTATATGCAACAGAAATGAAATCTGCAAATCAACTAGTTCAACGACAGGTGTATATTCCCCAGGAATACCCAAAGGAATGTATTTTACTTCATACTTCTTATGCTTCTTTCTGATCACTGGAGACCAATTTAATACTGAATACATTTTGATAAAATAAAACACTTAATCTTTAACGTCCACACAAGGAAAAAAAACTGTACAAAGTAGACTGGCACCAGAGCATAAGGATCTAGCTGAGAGGTAAAGGAGAAGTTTATTTTATTTTCCTAACTGTCACAGTATGGCACAAAAGCATAAAGTAGCAAATGTCTTCATGGAGAGCTCACTAGAGTTCTTGGCGAGTCTTCAGTGAGTTCTTCTACATTCTTTCCCCCCAGAAAGTAGTAGCAGATGTGTTCACTCCATGATGCTATATAATTCCTCTAAAAGATGTTATGAACAGAAAGTCTCCATAGAAAATTTATTGTTGATGCCCAACAAAATCACAGCAGAAAAACTAGGGAGCCTGGGGGTAAAGAATAAAATTCGTGAAGATACCTAAGTGATTTAGAAGCCGAAGTTCTGTTTCCAGAAGTGAAGTACATTTATAAGCCCAAATCCTTAGAGGAACATAGGACTTAATGTAGGATGCAGTAAGCACAGTGGTACCACATCTAGACTGCTACCAGTACCTGTGCTAGTCAATTTAAAGTCGACTCACGGTTGCAGGACTACCCTGAAGGTTATTGACTCAAATGCCTAATTCATTTCCGAAAATGGGACTTGAGACTCTTAGCTGACTTAGACCCTTTGGAAACATATAGGATATGACTCAGCTTTGTAAGCCCCAAAGTGCCTTTAACTATCATTGCCATCACAGGGAACTGGAAGCTTCAGAAGAAAAACAGCAAAACACAAATGTGAGAGCTAACAGAGTGAAGAGAAAGAGCTTGGGTGTTGTGGGGGTTTTTTTGTTTGTTTGGTTTTGGTTTTGTTTTCTTTTTGAATGTAGCAACTACTGTACAGTGTTTAATTTTTAATAAAAAATAAGTTTAATTTCATAATATATTTATCTACAGTAATACTCAATATTCTTAAAGTCTTTTCCAACCAAAATGAGTCTATGATTCTATCTGTAAGTAGAGTGATTATACACGGTGTTTATATATGTCTACTTACTTACTGTATTGATACTACTAATCATGACATGACACATCAAACCAAGTGGTAAAGCAGGCATAAATCCAATGCACCTGTGCCAGGAACCTATGCTTAAATTGATTAATGGACTGAATAAATACCACAAATACAGTAGTCTCCTTTCAGAATATTCCCAGTTACCCTACATATTCAATTGTTGCTTCATCATCTTTTGTTGCATAATGCGTCTATATAAAAGAAAGTCTCAAAATATTACTATACTCTCACCAAGTATCTGTTCTTATACAGTAACAACGTATTGCTCATCCTTGCCTTGTAGACTTGCCAGAGATCAGATCAGAGGAATATAGTTGTTGATACAACAGTAAGTTTATGAGAAATAGAAAAAACAGAGAATATATTGTGTTGTCATGCTCTGAACATGTAGGATTTTTTCATAGCAAGAATATTTGTAGTTTGCTCCATTATTAAACCATAGTAGCCATATGTAAGGATCATGTTAAGAATAGTTCCTTCTAATTCATGGTGCGTAACATATCCTGATGTAACCACATCTAATCTGTTGAAAGTATCACTTCAGCTTAATAATGAGAGTTTTCTATGACAGAAAGACAAAGAACTTTGCAAGAAAGTCAGCAGTATTTTCTCAAAATTTATTACCAAGCTTTAGTAAAACTCAATGAAGATATTTGGACCTATTTCTCTAATCCTGTAGAGTAATTATTTTCTGGAAATTGAAATATCTTTCTGATCCCTAAATTTGCTTTATGCTGGCTTTATGCATGAGGGACATAATCATGCATTACTTGGAATCGTGACTGACTTACTCCACCACGTTCTTTAGTAACGACTTCTGTTTTGCTTTTCCCGAAGTAAGCACTTGCCTTTTATTTCTTGTATTTCAGTTTAATAACATTAAGGCTAAGAATGTATTTGACCAGGCTCATTTAAGGTGAAAAGCCCCTTCAGTATTCACATTATTACTTTTGTCAATTTCTTCTTTCTAATCTGTCTTGCAAGGATCTCATATATCAATTTTTCTTCCAGTTAAAATGGCACAAGTCTGAAAGTGACTTCATTACCCAAACTGTTATTTCTCCCGCTGGCCTCACAAACTGTATTAAATGATATTTCTTTGGGAGAGTCCAGCAATGACATTCTGAGTAATGTTTTAAATGATGGGTCTCAAATTGGATTTAATTTACATTTAATAAGACATGTATGGTGTGGCAAATTAATTATAACTGACTGTTGAATGTGGTTTTTGAGAATTAATACTTAAGGAATGAATAATATGTGTTATACAGAGGGTTACAAAGCATCAACTATATTTCTTTCCAGTAATGAAGTGTATTTGTTTGACATAAGTTAATTATTTAGTTAGATTTAAAAGAATAATTATCTGAACTCTGTAAACAGGATCTTTTAATTAAAAAAAAATAGACACAAAATCAAATAAATTGCTTTTCTTTTTAACTAACTCTTCCTTTTCTGAATGTTTTTCTACTGCTAATTTTGAATTTCATCAGTTCTGCAAGTGACTCCAAATTAAGCAATGTGAAAATATCTGTGTAGCCATAAATTTGCACTAATCCTCTTTACACATTGAATAAACTAGGTGTATTTTCAAGGTACGGTTCTTTGCAGGGTGTCGGAGGTTTTTAGTATCTTTGGGCTACAATGAATCTGAAAGAAACTAAGAGATAAGATGTTTCATTCTTGTATGTGCTTCAGAAGAAATTTCATTCCAAAGATTTGGTTGCTTAGCCAAGTTAATTCAAACGAGGTACCAGAATTACATCACATCATTTTGGTAATACCAGGGGTTTTGGTAATTTTGGGGTTTTTGATAGTTTTGTTTGTGGATTTTTTTTCAATAGTCTGTCATTACAGTTCAATTCTTCATCAATTTAAAATTTTGCGACTGTCCCTTATATCATCTCTCTTTTCCTATACAAGTCATATAAAAATCTACTAAAATATTTCACTAAAATAAAATCTACTAAATTATTTCACACAAGTATTTAATGTGCATTTCAAGAAGCATTAACTACTGACAGTGCAATGGACCTGAGTCCTCCTCATCTTTCTCCTCTGCAGTTATTGGCCTTTGTGAAGAGTACTGGTAAGTAAGCTGTTAAACATGACAAAGCACTTTTGTAAATCTTCACCCTATTGCTCATAGATTTAAGTGAGTACTTAAGGAGGAAGTAAAAGCAACCCCAGTCCCTTTAGAATATATCTGGTTTCTTCAGGTCTGCAGTTCTGGTCATAAGGTTGATCACATGTACTGGAGTATCATTTTCATTCCTGCAGCTCTGACAGGAGGATTTCCAAAGTTTAATGTTTATATTCCTGAATTGATACGTGTGTATGGTATTAAATTGACCTTTCTGTTATTTTGCAGTTTCAATTGGATAGCCAGTCCACTTTTTCTTCTATATGCTACTATAATAAGGCTATAAACAATGTAGCAGTCAAGTGACCACCCAATCAAAGTATAAAATATTGAAAAGGTCAAAAGAGTGTACCTCACTACTAAGATTCATTGAATATAAATTAGGCATTAAACTCCTGATACCTCGTTCCCTTGACTGAGTAGTAATGAGAATGGAAAATGGCAGAAAATTAATCCCTTCTCATTAAAAAGCTTGTAATGAGAATGTGGAACTTGGTAAAAATGTAACCTGTTCTCATTACGGTCTTCAGGAAAGGGTCTTTGTGGTCTTCTTCAGGTGTCATATCAGTTAACTTTTCCTCTCTAATAAAATAGTACAGGGTATGTGGTTACATTACATACAACTCCCTTACATAAGTCTTCTGCACTGTAAAATTGTCCTAAAGTGAGATGAACTTTTTCATTCACTGACACTGGAATATCTGTTGTATCTATACTTTATGTTAATGCGAACATACATCTGCATCACCTGTGTTTTCAGTCTAAACCAGTTATATCCCATTGAATTTGAGTGCAATTTGCAGTTTAAGTTTCCTTAGTCTTCTGTAAAGTATAGCTAGTCAAGAGTAACCAGATTATAAATATAAAAAGATGCAAACACATAGGTTAATGAGTGCAGATTATCAATGGGATAAATACCAAGAAAGTGCTAACACAACCTACCCACATGCACACAAGTTTCTGACACACAGATTTCTATTCTCCACAGAACTGCCCACACCATATAATTTATCACAGTGAATTTTACACGCTCCTTGACTTTGAAGTGTGTCCAGACTTTTCTCCAACAGTATTTAGATTGTAGGAGCAGGAAAACTAAAGAACAAACAACACACTGTAACTAAACAAATCTGTATTGTGTTTTCCATTAAAAAGGAGGTATAAAATATTTTGATGGAAGTCTGTAAGTTAATGTTCATTTTTGTTCTCAGTAACTGAACACAACGATCAAGAAAATAACCAACAAGTACACTTATTTATGATACTAAAAAAACGTGGTAGAATGATTTAGTTATGAAATCTGAGGAGGAAAAAGAAAAAAAAATCACACGGTGTTCAATTAGGTTACCAGAATGACTCATTTCCTGCTCCATGGCAGCACTGGGATGCATTTGTCCTATTAAGAAGGACCCCCACCCACTGGCTCTGCATAAGGGTAAATGCTGGTGGGTGGCTCTGGGCTGCAGATGACCAGTGGGACCTTGCTATATCTCCTGCCCCAGGCCCCACATGGCAAGTGCAGTTATTTAGCCAACAAGGCATCTCTATCAGGCATTTTACATTGCCACATCGGGAATGAAACCACACTGCTCCTTTGTGATCTAGTAAATCCCTGATGCCAGGAGAAGCAGTTTTTACAAAGTGTGGAGTGTATTAATGAACTAGAGAGAGAAGGACTTGCATATGAGAAAAAAATTCCCTACCCATCCATCTGCTTGCACACACACACACACTTGAACTTTTTTCCAGGGCTGTAAATACTCACAGGCCGACAAGAGACAACCAAACTGAAGACTTTTCCATGTAAGCTCCAGCCCACTTTATGTAGTGGAAAATCATAGCACTCAATGCTGTGGCTACTCCAAATGCCCTTGACAGCTGCAGGTTGCAGAACTACCCACAGGCAACATAAGAAAATCATCTGTAACTTAGAACAGCAACTTGGCCTGTCTAAATTATGCTGTCAGCAGTTCTGGCTCTTGAAACACTCCACAACTGGGAAAGTAGTAAAGGGGTAATCTCATCCCTTTTCATGATCTGGCTGCAACAGTATGAAATTACTTATACTGTCAATCTAAGTGTATTTTCTTGACATATTTGGTGTGTATGTACAAATATGTGTATGCACACATATACCCACACAGTCTTATGTATCTTCCCCAGCACTTTTTTTTCTCTCTCTCTCTCTCTCTGCAGGGATAGATGGATGGATAGATTAGATAGATGCATATTTTTTCTCTGAAAATAGTAATAAAAATGGCAATTTTTGATGTGACTATTTGTTTTGACTCAAAAACTATCACTAACTTCTACTAGACATTGTTCTTCCTAACTTTTTTCATAAAATTATTTTATTGAGATTTTGTGGCAATTTCTTTTGCAAAATACTTTAAGATATGCCAGTTAGTTTCGTGTCGGCATCCGTGAAAAGAGTAATTTTGACATTTAAGTAATTATTGCCTAGGAAGAAAGAATTGTACTGCAGAACCAAAAGGGACCTGGTATACTGCAGATTTCCCTTCGCACCAAGGGACTCTGAAAGGAATACTGGCTCAATGAAGACAAATTCTGTCTAGTCTTCCTATGCAGCCCACAGGGACAAACAGAACAGCTCAATGCCATTAGCACACAACAAACCTGGCACCGTCAACAAATATACTGACACCTAAGACCAACACCACAGACGCTTTAGTGTCCAGAAATTTTGTAAGATTTTGCCAAAGACACTCTCTTATTTGTAGCACATTTTCATGTCCATACAAAAGACCCACCAGCACAAAGATACCTGCTCTTTAGCTATCTTCTCATCTCACAAAGGCAATGTCCCTTTGAGAGTATTGCTAAATGTCTATGGGAGTTGTTGCCAAATGCATAAATTCCTTTTCTCCTTTTGATTTTCCTGCGATTTCACAGCAGATTTCACAGCATCCTCTGTCATGGGCCCAAGTGATTTTGCAACGTCTCTCCAAATACTCTCTTCCAATACATATTTTAAAAATTAATCATACTTTTGAATTACTTTTATTATTTCTTTCATCGTGTAGATAATCTGAGAACTCATCTGTAGAACTAAATTTTTCCACATCAATTAATACCAGGAGGTACCTGCCGAAAGTGACCGTTAGCCATATACACTCATCTGAGCAGTCAAAGCCTTGGTGGGTGGGAGAAGAGAATAGTTCATTTCATTTTCTAAGTTTCACATTAATGATCAAGTTCACAAATACTAGCCCTCTTCATTGCATTGTCCATCTTTGTAGCATTATACTATGTCTTTGCTTCAAGAGACACCTGATTTTCTCTTTCCTTCTGAATGAACATATTCTTGAGAATCCAAAGTCAAAATTTGCATGGACAATGGGAGTCGTTAAAGTGTCGACTAGTATCTCAAGGTTTAGCATTACAGTTGTGTCCTTCACCCATTAACTGACTTCTGCAAAATCAATTAAACATCACTCTCTGGACTCACGTGGCCAACAGCTCCAAAAATTACCTCGATGTTTGAAAAGTACAGATCCATAATTCAATTTTCTTTGCAACCATAGTTCCTGACCCAACTGTGTGAAATATTGACAGTGGTAGGGTCACTGTATTTCTTCTCAGTGATTGCAAAAGCTTTATATCCTCCTTCCTGAATCACAAACAGACAAGGTGATTCATGCTTATTGGGCTACTGTACATTTGTACATTTACAAATCCATGATTAAGAGTTTAAGAAACAATAAGTTCAATATCAAATTAGTATCTATTAAATGGGAACGATATTTGTACGTCCGGTTGGTGAGACTAGAAGCAGTTCAAGACATGATGCATTAGGAGTTGTTCCAATGGATAATAGTATTGGGGGTGACCCAGAGAACACAGTGATGAAAAAATCCTTCCAGGTACTTGCAGTGGTGCTCCTTTGAAAGAGAAAAAAGAAAAGCTGGCAAACTGAAAGGCATTTATCAACAAATCACTTGGACTTTTCCTGCCTCTAACCGTGGTACAATTCCATCCTTCCTCAGCAAGCCATGCTTACCTAGAGCAGACTGATTTAAGTAGGATTTATCTTGTGCTTAATGATGGATAGAAAATTATAAACGCCTTTGTGAACACTGGTAGATTTAAGCATGGAAGCATATTTTGTTTTCCCTTTTTAGCCCACAAATTGGTTGAACATACACAAAACGCAGAGCCCAAAGTGCAGCATAGGCCCTTTTGGGTCTGTAGAAGAGCAAGGATGACGTCTGTATCCCCATCACCACCACCAAGGAAAACCTTTAGCAGAGGTGATAAACAAAACTGAAATCTATAAATGTGTCACATGATTAAGTTACTCTATGCGTGTCCTCTGAAGAAAAATCTTAAGCAAATGAACCTTACTGAATTGCTCTTCATGTCAAACACTTAAAAGAAATATGCTAAGTTTCTATTTTTGGCACCTGGTGTAAACATAAATTTATACCACAGTATGACGAAATAGGGATTCTTGGATCTTTCCACTCACCCATCATCTCCTACAAATTAGTATATCATGCAGAGACACAAAAGCTGATATTGTTGTAAAAAACAATTACTATGTCAGGAAACTAACCTTCTTAAGAAAATTTGAAATATTCTCTCTCTCCTGTGAAAATTGTTAAGAGTTAATTGAACCTGATGTACTAAGGTGAGCAATTTGACAAGAAAAGAATAGGAGGGGGTGGAAAAAGCAAACTATAACGATCCCACTCCCCCACTTCTGATCATCCCTCTGCTGATTAGAAAACTGTCCTTACAAAGGAGAATTGAACAATACTCTCTAGTCTCAAAACTGGGATCTTTTATTTTGTAAATTGTATAATATAACTATAAATTTCACTAAAAATTAGTTTAATGCCATGCTACCACTCAAATGTTGGTGATTAAGGAAAACTAAGAGTAAAGCATGGATTAAATGAGGATCCTTATGCATGCAGCTAAAAAAAGCATTAGCTTTTCCCAGGCTACTAATTCTTACTGTGAAAGAAGTCAGTACAATGACATTAGTTAAACAGTGATATTTCTCAGCCTCCTATTTTGTTTCCCCAGTATAAAATCAAGGAAAATTATGCACCACTCTTGAAGCACCTTCTTTGATCAGCATAACAGCATGGTCTTTGAAAGAAGAGTGGGTTGCAAAGAAAAATGAAAGTGTTTGAAATTGAAAAAAACCCAACCAAACAAAAAACAAACAGAAAAAAAAAAAACAACATTGTGCATAGTTTTATTTTTGTCTTCAGGCTCAAATTCTCCTGTCCAGAGTAAACGAGTTGATCTGAAATAAAAGTCTGAGCATAGGAATAACCTCTTGGCTCAGTTAAGATTACATGTTGACAAAGTATCTCTTATTGCCTATGACTTATAATATCACATTGTTTATTATCTGCCTACTTCAGATCAGACAAAAGTCACTTGTATTAGTCAAGAGATCTGTAATGCTCTCAGGAGTCAAGAATAATCTGAAATTACACACTTGTTCTTTATAAAAGTACCTCTTAATTGGCAGAAATACACAGTGTGAGCAGAATATCATTTAGGTATTCCTTCTTTATAAGCCACGAAGAGTTTCAATGTACTGCTGTGCCAAATGAGTTGGAAATTCCTATTATAATTCTTGGAATTACAATAAAACACACATCTTCATAAGTGGGTGGTGCAAAACCTATTTGGCCTGAACTTTTTTAAATGTGCTTCATATTTTTAACTCAGCTTTTGAGTAATACAGCTGTTCCAGCTACACAAAGATCATTCTTTTGGAAACAGCATAAGCTATACTGTCACATAGATATTTTTCATGGATCCCTTATATTCAAACAGTTCATTGATTTCTATCTTAGCCCTAGATTTTTCCAAGTTCATGAGACATCAGACTTCATCAGATGCAGGCTGGTGAGGACTGGTGACAAAGCCTTTATAGCTTTAGATTTCCATCTCTCCTCAAAATTTTCCACACGACCTCAGCAAATACCAGATTCTCAAGTTTATTCCCTGCTATTAGATGCTGGTGATAACACTCTTTTTTCAATTTACTCTCCTTAAACTGAGCAACAACAGGTGTGCATTGCCTAGTGTGGGACAAGATGTGGAGTTATGGTACCATTTGCTTTTCCACATGCACAGGTGCTGCCTGAAGACCTGTGCAACAGTCCAGAAGAAAGTGCTAACGTTCCCCCTGTCACATCTCCAGTTAAGATAAAAGACTAGTCTTTTTGTCTTTTATTTCTGTGGACTGATGGAAAGGCACGTTCCTAACCTTGCTTTGCTGGAAGGGCTGCATTATTCCTGTCAACCCAAGTATTAATCTTTTCTCTGTATAAATAGAAACAATATATCTATATTGCCTGCACCCCTGGAAGCATTCTTTGAGCAGAATTTGGAAATTTAGATTAAAGGAAAAAGATGTCATATTAAAAAGTAAGCCTACAGCTAACAGCATTCTTCTATGGCATGGGACTTTCTGAGACAAAGTTCAGTGACAATAAAATACAGCACTACAATATCTGCAGTTTCTTTAGGGGGTTACAGTGCATAATGTGAACAGGTCATCCATAGAGAGCTTTGCTACATGAATTCTTTATTATTACTATTATTATTGTTACTATTATTACTGTGACTCTGTAATGATTGCTTTGCTACTGTATATTTCCTGTTCTGACTCCCAGGTACAGAAATGACAAAATACTTCAACAGAAGAAAGGCTGTCCTTAGGGTATTTCCAGCTCAGTAAGAAGTGGGAAGTATAAGACGTCTCACAAGAAAGCCTATCTTTTAGCAATTTATAGCTGTATTGTGCACAGCCTGAATCTTTTGAGCAGGATCTTTGGGGCACTCTCCTTTTGTACATTCTGAGTATACTTCCTTCTCCGTCACTCTCCTCCTTTCATCTTTTTTTCTTGTTCTTCTTTTTCTCTTTAAACAAGGGTTGCTGCAGGCTGCTCTTCTTGTTTCACTAGGGCTTTACACTTCAGTAGTGGGTCAGGACTGTGAACTCTCCTGTTATGTTAAAAATCCTCAGACAAATCCTAGTTCCCTTGTGGTCCATGAGAATTTTGCCTTTGACAGGACAAGATCATACAGAAATGCTTTGTGCAAAGATCCAGGAAAGGAGGGATTTTATTTTTTCCCTTCCATTTAACTCTTTCCTAAAAGATACTGAAAGCTTTGTCATTTTTTGTCCTTGAATATATAATTTCTTTGAAATAATAAAATTATATAGCTCTATAGTATAAACTTTCTCTCATATGTTTATCAATCCACTTCACTTAAGGAAGTGAAGTTTGTTAGCTATACTTAACAGATGTTAAAACTAAAAGACAGAGACATTTACTCAAGGACATCATCATAAAAGGAGCTAAACCCAGGCTTTGTCATTTCAAAGCCTTTACCTTACCCTCAAGAGCCAGACTAGAAACCTGAGAGGGGCATATCTACTGAGGGCTTTTTCATTGTGCTAATTTAGTTTCTGAAAAACTGACTGCTGGCTTATGTTCTGAAACAGGAGTCAAACTACTACTTTTCTGTCCAGTTCTCATGAAACATGGTGAGAGTTTTAGGATAGGACCTCATACTGCAATAATCAAGTGCTATATCTACCTAAATCTCACTTGAGAATTTGGACTACGGAAAAACTAGTGATAATATTTAGGATGTAATTAATGCAGGATCAACTTTCATAACATCCAGTCTGAAGTTTCTGAGTGGCTCAGAAGTGGGTCAATGCCTCATTTAAATTGAGGGGCCTAAACATCACAATGTAAAAATGCTGCTTGTGGTACATCCTGTGTCTGAAAATTTGGGTGTTGCTGCAGTAAGAGGTCCCAAAAAACTGAATGTCTTGGATTCATCAACACCAGAAGTTTTGCAGGTGCTAGACCTGACTATGCACTAGCTAACACCAGTTAACGAAGTTCAATAGTCACAGCAAAATGGTTCTGCATCCACTAATGATCACTGGTGGGAAGTAGACATTGCATCTTTCTGCCAGCAATGAGCAGTATGTTGCTGCATAGAGTTGCCTTGCACCACATCAGCTCTGCATTTAGCTCTCCTCTACCTTTCACTATGTGTGAAAAAAGAAATCTGTTGAAGACGCTGAGGCATTTGGTTTTCCAGTCCAAAGCTGCAGAGCAAAAGAAGATAGTTTAAACAAGCATAAAGATTTGAGCAAGTTCTGTTCCTTTCGCAGTTTCTGTTCCACTCCAGAAAGGCTTTGGAAAAATCAAAGGGCAAGTATATAACTTCTGGTTTGTTTTTATGTTGAGTTTATATCCAATGAATTATACCAGTATGTTTTTCATTGTTTTCTACGAATTTTATAGTACAGAAGAGTTCATGAATTTGGGATCACAAGATAAGTACTCTTCCGTACTACTGACAGAAGTACAGAAGAGTAAGCATCAGCATGGCTATGACGTTAAAACCAGCAATTTACGATATTGATTGACTGTTGCCCTGACTCATGACTGCTATGCTGGCTGCCTGTGGTATATTGCTGCCAATATCAGACTATCCTATATTCCCATGAGTACCTAGCATTAATGCAACACTATATTGAGACATTAGGAAAAGTAATCATGCATATATTACGAATACAGATACAGATTTTACAGAGAGTGTGTGCTAATGAGTCAGATTTTGCCATTGGCTATCCACTTGTAACAACCACAGAGAGCAAAGAAGCAGCGTTGCTGAGGTTGCTGAATCTCCTAATAATCACAGTTTAGCTTGCTTATCTGTACACAACGTTTCATATTGCTATTATACTTTCAGTCTGCCCATTTGCACCCATAAACAAATAAGCTACAGTGAGTGCCGAAGTTAATTTATCAAATCCTCATCTGGGCTTGTAAATGTGAGCTCTGTTTTTCATAACTGTGAAGCAAAAGCAGTCCCTGTTCATTTTAATAAGACATTAGGATGCTTACTGAAAAAAAAGCTGGGACATAAGACAAACTGAGGAGAGATATTGATCTTTACATGTTCTTAGATGCATTTGTACATTTCCTTTAAAAATTCTGAAGTTGCCCTGATTTGCCAAGATGGATGACAACCTCATGTCCTTGAAATCATAAACCATAGCATACCCACCACGGTGGGCAGATCCTGTGGTACAGACTTTTCTGTACCTCTAAAGACAAGGAGTCATGAATTTTGGTATACAGAGGTGACAAGTTGGTGTATTATCATTATGTGCACTATACTATAATGGCATCTGAGTGGCTGGGGTTTTTTTAAAGTACTTGGGAGAAATTAGAGGACAGAATGGAAGTACTAGCACCAGTTTATATTGGTAGGGAACCAAACACTTCGTTGTGTAAAATGAAAACAAATCCCCAATTTGAAAACGTGTTTATGATTCATTTTGACTTTGCAATGAAACCACCCCATATGTTTTTGCTGGCCGCTTCATACCACTGAGTCAAGACCTTCAGAAGTGAACAGAGTTCTGATATCTGTCTTTTGCATTATCTCCTTCCTAGTCCTTTATGTCTGAGATTGATTATTTTCAGGCTCTCTCTCATTCTCACAATGTGGAGAGCTTCATGAAACAGCTTTTCAACAAATAGAGCTCTAATGATTTTATTAGCATAATGTCTCTTCACAGATTTAACTGTAACTGAGCCAATGAATTGATGTTTTAGTGATGTTTAACAAAGTTCATTAACCCTGGATGTATTTATTTGACACTGTCACACAATGTAAGAAATGCACAAGATCACATTTACTTGTAAATTTGGCAGTTTTCATATGTATACATTTTGAGAAGGATTTAGCATATTTTTATTTTTAGAAAAACTGCCTTTAAATAGAATCGGACAGTACTGCACACAGGGCTTTGAACGCATTCTTTATAATAACATATGAACACCTTCAGGTGGGAAAGATGATCAGTAAAATTACCTTTATTATCTGTACCAAGTCTATAGAATGAATAGCTAAGAATTATACTGAGTTCTACTTTATTAACAAGCACAATTTTGTCATTCATTCATTCACTCATTCATTCATTCATTTCATAAATATTAACAGGGGTGATTAAATTTAAAAAAAATTTTAAAAAAAGCATAAATTGTGTGAAAGGCCATCACCATTTTAGGACTCAAATAAGAATTTTATTTGGGGTAAAAATCGTATCAAGGGTGGTAAAGGAACCATTTAATATTTCTGCAGTGGTTCTAGCTAGATAGTAGATAAGAAATTCAACTGGAGGTTTTAAAATGTGTCATATGCCCTTTGCATTATCATTGTTTACATAGGTGATTGCAGAAGCATCAACTCTTTTCTGTGCTCCTTTTTTTCCCCCCTAATGTAGGAATAAACACTTCCAGATTGTACCAGTTTCTAGTAATTATTTCTCCATACTCTTATTCAAGATCTTTAGAAATGCCTCAGAAAAAAGAGGGTTAAATAACATAAGGGTGGCCCTTCATAGCATGACACTTTCAAGCTCCATGTTGGTTTCTTTCTGTAAAGTCAAAATACACTATTTGATATTTGATTTGATATAGCATAAAGATCATTTTTCATAATTTTAAGATTTTTAAAGGTTTTCCAGAGCCTTCTCTTAATTGCATCCCACAAGGAGAAAATATTTTATTTTCTTATTGGGAATGGATCAAATTATTAGGGAGAAAAAGAAACCACAAAATAAGTGTTTCAGACCAAAGAAATTTTGGCACACATTGTCTGGATTTTATCCTTTTCAACTGGTCTATGGGCCCTCAAACAGCCGTTGGCATCCTGAAGTAACTGTTGTGCGTCAGCCTCCTTTTGCTGCTGGCTGTAGTGCACCACCTCTTGCTGTGCAATATCCTTACTGAGGAGACCAGGAAGATGCTGAAAGGGACTTTGCATCCTTCTTTTGTTGATAATGCATGCTGCAGCAGTTTAATTGCTCTTGCCATCCTCTCACTACATCATCTCTTCATCCATAAATGTCCACTCT
>NW_010398240.1:0-832 GCF_000710305.1 Buceros rhinoceros silvestris | reverse complement strand
TCTCACAAAATCTTGCAGATGCTCTTGGCCGGCAGTCAACATGAGAAGAAAATAATCTCATGTTCCCCTCTTTACACGATTCCTTGCTGAAATTCACCTTTCAGTGCCTGTCCAAGTAAGGTGTTACTTTTCTCTTTAGTGCTCAGAATCAGATTTTTTCTTTCATACACAGGGTAGATTCATAGATAAAGTAGCTAAAGCACTCTTCTAAATCCCAGCTGGTTTTAACGTAATTTTATCAATTTGGCCCTTACATTTCCCACATCTTTTCATCACACCTTCACAGGTAAGAAGTTCCTTCATGTTCAAGTTATTGGCAATAGTCATGTTGTCTCATTTGCAGGATGGCATGGATGAATGGAGCTAATACTGTGCAATCTGTGCAATGAGAAGCTCAGCAACTAAAGAAGATAATAGAAATCATTGGCTACTTGTAGTGTAATGTCTCATTGTAACCCACTCAATGTTTACACAGTAGGCAACCACTTCTGAAAACCCCAGATAGAAGTTCGATATCGTTATTATTCTAGGTGTCACTAATACAAGTGACCCAAGCAGACAAATGCTGTCCTGCTGCTAACTCTTCCGCTCCTCCTGGCATTGTTACCACTTGCAGCCCCATAGCCTCATAGCCTGGTAAAGCAGTACTGCCGTGGTGAGAAGCAGGCCACTGACACTGAAAGTCCTCAGGGCTGAGGTCCCTCAGACATGCTTTGTCCAAACTAGGGCTTTTCCTGCCTGGGACTTTGTTTTGGCACGTTTATCTACAATACCAATTTTTCCAATGACCAGGTGACTATGTCTAATTTATTGTATTTCTTATCTTTATATA
>NW_010398239.1:6640-6986 GCF_000710305.1 Buceros rhinoceros silvestris | reverse complement strand
CATCGGGGCTGCCTGTGCCAGCATAGGAGGCAGCTGCTGGGCTGGATCCCCGTGGGAGGCTCTGCCCAAAGCATCCCGGTGCGGCCTGGGGCTCAGCAGCCCGCAGGATCCCCGGCTGCAAGGCTCCGGGGCCAGGCAGGCTGCACATGGGCACGGGGGCTTTGATCTACTGCTCTGATGGTTTCCCCACCGATTTTCCCCCTTTGCGGTGTTCTGATGGTTTCCCCCCCGATTTTCCCCCTTTGAGGTGTTGACGGCAGCACTGGGGCAGCAGCGGGGCCCTGACTGTGCTGCACCGCCCTCATTGGGGTGTGAGCGACTTTGGTTTGGGGACCCCAAGTGTCTT
>NW_010398239.1:3722-6420 GCF_000710305.1 Buceros rhinoceros silvestris | reverse complement strand
TGCCTGTCGGGGCGAGAGCCACCCTGAATACAGATCACGCCAGGGCTCTGCCTTCCCGGGAACGCTCTGGCACCACGGAGGAGATGGGGGTGGATTGTGCTGGCCCTGGGGAACACCCCTGGGACTGGCTCCCAGGCCTGGGCTGGAGAAGTCGGCGTGTCTGGAGGGATGCCAGCCCGTGGAGATGGAAGGGAGTTATCTCAGGGTTCCCAGGAGGCTCTGACGTGCCACGTGGACGGCAGATCCCGGGATGGGGAGTGCAGGCAGTGAGCTGTGAGGAAGTAGAACGGAGGGAAGTTGGCTGAATGGATGTCCCTCCCCAGGGTGTAAAACTGCTCATGTCCCCAGCCCTGTGCACGGTCCATAGCTGCAGGGTCAGGCCCCAGCCGAAGCTCCACCAGCCGAATCCCATCACCATTGCAGTCGGTAGGGAAATAGATGCATGTTCGTTGACAGGCTGTCCCTCCCCAGGGTGTAAAACTGCTCATGTCCCCAGCCCTGTGCACGGTCCATAGCTGCAGGGTCAGGCCCCAGCCGAAGCTCCACCAGCCGAATCCCATCACCATTGCAGTCGGTAGGGAAATAGATGCATGTTCGTTGACAGGCTGCAGGATGGAGAGCCGGGATGGTGTTGGATGGCTTCCCTGGCCAACAAACCCATCCTACTCCTTCAAGTCAATGCTCTTGCAGATGAGCTCCCATGGCTTCTCCATCCCCACTACCCGAACCTCCCCGCTGCAGAGCAGTGCCCCGCAGCTCCTGCCAGCCAGCATCCTCTGGTCTTGCCTGGGGCTGGGCACCAGCTGGCACATCCAGGAGGTGCAGTCTGGGCACAACACCAGCACAGATGAACCGGGTGAGTGCCTGTGTCCTTCACTCTGCTTCTGGTGCTCTGGGCGAGCAAACATCGTTCGTGGTCATCAGGAGATGGAGCATCTTCTCTTTTCGCTGAGGTTTTCAGGCCGGGCGTTGCGATGGTGCTGGGAGCCGTTCAGCTCTGTGACCTGCCAGCTGGGAACCTCTAGTTGGTGGAACGAGACAAACCAACCCTGGCCTGCCACCGTGCCCTCACCGGGCTGGCCGTGAGCTGGGCTCCTGCGTGCTGAGGGCACCGGCTGGGCTCGGGGCTGTCAGCTTGGTCTCAGGAGGGAGAATCATTTCAGAGTGTTTAGATCGAGGGGATAAACTGAGGTGCTGCGAGACAGGGGTGTTTACTGTCTGGTTGATGCCCTCTCAGCCAAATTTCAGATGTGATAAGGCAGCAGTGGAGAGAAATGGGGCGGTGGGGGGGAGACGCTGGGCAGTGGCTGTTCCCTCCTTACCTTCTGTTCGGACACTTGTGGAAGGTGCTGTTGGGAGGGGTGGGGAGTTTCTCTCGGCATGGGGTGATGGTGGGCTCCTGGGCAGAAGGAGGTCTCCTCACCATCATCCCCCGGAGGAGCACATCCCCGGTACACAGCCCCGGCTGCACCCTGTGCCTCCCTGCAGGGACCCCAAGGAATCTGCCTTCCTGACACCTCCGGGTTTCTTTCCCCAGAGCCTCCCTCCAGCGCTGCCTTTCGTGATGATCAGCCCAGGAGCGCCGGCGGGGACCCTTCAGGCACATCGCTGCTGATCCTCGGCACTGAGCAGCCTGGCCACCTGCCTTCCCGGGAGCTGCCGGCTGCTGCTGCCCATGCAGAGTTCCCGGGCATGCCGGGGAGAGTTGCAGCTCCGTTTCCCCATGGCATCCCATTCCCCCTGCGCCCTGGCCCAGCTGCATGGTGTGGGTGCCTCTGAGGAGCACGAGGACTGACCGCCAGGCCCCGCTGCGTGCACCCACCCCCCGCTGCACCACCATGTCTTTGGAGTGGCTGATGGACTGGAGCTGGTCCCTGGACGGACTGCGGGATTTCATCGCCACCGGCATCCAATCTTTCCGGGACTGCGACGCCACCGCTCTGGCCGCCGTCGCCTGCCTCCTGGTCCTCTTCGTGTGGTATTGCTACCACGTGGGGCGGGAGCAGCCCCGCGCCTATGCCACTGTCAACGCCCTGATGCAGAGCGCCGAGGCCAACGGCGTGCAGAACGGCTACGTCTACTGCCACTCGCCTGAGTGCGTCCGCTGCACGCACCATGACGGGCTCAACCAGAAACTCTACCACAACCTGCAGGAATACGCCAAGCGCTACTCCTGGTCCGGCATGGGCAGGATCCACAAGGGCATCCGCGAGCAGGGCCGCTACCTCAACAGCCGGCCGTCCATCCAGAAGCCAGAAGTGTTCTTCTTGCCGGACTTGCCGACCATGCCCTATTTCTCCCGGGACGCTCAAAAGCACGACGTGGAGTTGTTGGAGCGCAACTTCCAGACCATCCTGTGCGAGTTTGAGACCCTCTACAAAGCGTTCTCAAACTGCAGCCTCCCGCAAGGGTGGAAAATGAACAGCACACCGAGCGGGGAGTGGTTCACCTTCTACCTGGTGAACCAGGGCATGTGCGTGCCCAGGAACTGCAGGAGGTGCCCACGGACGTACCGCTTGCTTGGGAGCCTTCGCACCTGCATTGGCAACAACGTCTTTGGCAACGCCTGCATCTCCGTGCTGAGCCCGGGCACCGTCATCGCCGAGCACTACGGACCCACCAACATCCGCATCCGCTGCCACCTCGGTAAGTGCCCGGGGGCGGGTCAGCCTGGCTGGGAGTCCTCACGGTGGGTGGT
>NW_010398239.1:2206-3538 GCF_000710305.1 Buceros rhinoceros silvestris | reverse complement strand
GTGTGGTCTCCCAGTACAGCTCCAGGGCTGGCTCAGGTGCCTCTGCTTTGGCCCGAGGGAGGTTTTGGGGCTTTGGTGGCAGCAGCCTCCCCAGGAGGTGCTGGCGCTCAGCCCCCTGGGTGCCCAACCTCCCTGGCGTCCCCAGCTCATCAGCAGGAGCGTTCCACCCACTTCTCTCGCTGGTCTGGAGACACAGGCTCTCATTGGTGTAAGAAACGGGGCTGATTTTGTGCAGGGGTCTCCAAATGACCCCCGCTCTGCAGGCACCTCCTCCCCCGCCTCGCGGGGTGTGGAGCACCCTGGGGTGCTGTCCCAGGGACCGAGCTGAATCCCAGCTCTCTCCGGGATTCCAGGTGCTCCGCAGTGCGATGTGAGCAAAGATGCTGCTTTGGTGCAAACCAGGGGTGGGGGGTCCCGGGATATTCCCTCCGGCGGGGCGCACGCTGGTCTGGCAGCACGGTTCCGCCCGGGATGGGGAGAGCCCAGGCGGCACAGATGGTCGGGACTCTGCTGTGCTGGAAGCGGCGCAGATCGTGCCGGGGGAGGCACCGCACGGGCCCTGCTGGCAAACACCGAACGTGCTTGTTCAGCCAACTCCTCCTGGGTAAACACACTCAGGCGGTGACTGGCCATTTCTTTAGCCTGGGAATCAGTCTCCAGAGCTGATTCGAGGAGCAGCCCAGGCCTGGGGAGCTGCTGGGGAGCTGGGACTTGCCCTTGCTGGTGGCAGGAGGCAGCACCCCACCCAGCCGCCAGCTCTCCCCTCTCTCGCTGGGGTGCTGGGGAGATGCACTCACCTTACAAGGGCCTGAGAGCAGTTCCTGGGAGGGGGCTGGTGAGGTGAGTGAGGTCCGGGCTGGCTCAGGAAAACTCATCCTGCCCTAGCAGCGTGGGGCTGGGGCCAGCCCTCCCCTGGAGCACGCACACCCCGGGGAGATGAGTGATGTGGGTCATTCCCTTGTCCTGCTGCGTTTTCTAGCTCCGTCTTTCCACACGGCTGCTGGCCCTCCAGCCAGGACACAGCCCCGTGCCTGGGGCACTCACTGACACCCCCACCTCGGTGCTGGGGACTTGGCTCTCGCTGTGCCCGGGGCATGGATGAGTTTAAGAGACAACCAGCCCTTTCGGGGCAGCTTGCTCTGCAAAGCCAGGGCAGCCATCAGCATCACCAAGTCGCTGTCTAGGGTTTACCCCAACCCCACTACCGCTCTGCCGAGCACACAGGGCCAAGCTCAGTCCCTGGGTAGTGTCCCCCAGGGTGCAGACGTGATGGGAAGGCGCTGCTGGCTGGCCCTGCCACCGCTGCTCAGCTCCCGCCCCGGCTGCTCACGT
>NW_010398239.1:541-2169 GCF_000710305.1 Buceros rhinoceros silvestris | reverse complement strand
GAGGGGACAGACGTGGTGGGAGGGCGTTGTTGGCTGCCCCTGCCACAGCTGCTCAGCTCCCGCCCTGGCTGCTCAGTTCCCACCCTGGATTCTCCAGCTGGAGCATCTCCAGCTGAGGCCGTTGTGCAGGGAAATGGCTTTGGCTTCTGCAGGCTTTGGAGGAGCCGTCAGGAAAGCAGAGCGGCTCTTGGCGCTCCGGGGCAGCCGGGGGTCCCTGCTGCACTCGCTGGGGTTTGGCATCGCTGTGAGATCCGTTCCTGCTCGTTTGCTGCATCGTTAATGTTCACAGACCACGTGAGCCCTGACCCCTTTCTCCGACACGGCTGCATCCTCGGGCCAGGTTGGCTCTGCAGCAGCTCCGGCGGTCCCTGGCACTGCAGGGGTGACGTTCCTGATGCAGAGGGTGATGGAGTCGACCCTCATCAAACCAGCCCGACCTTTGTAGGAAAAGACCTGTTTTATTTTCAGGATTGTCCTTCTTCATGTGGCCTCCACAGAGCCTCTTCGTTACGGGGGTTTCGTGACTCTCCCCTGACTTTCTGTCCATGCCTGGTGGGTCACTGTGCCGCGGTGTCTCAGGTTGGGGGACTGAGTGACAAGGCAGATGCTGAGCGCAGCGAGGTCAGGCAGGGAGCCTGTGGCAGAGCTGGGACTGAGCCTGTTTCTTGAGTCCTGGTGCAGCTTTTCCTCCTACCCCAGCCCTGCAGGGTAGCTGAGTTGGAGGAAGGAGAGAGCATGATCCTGAAGCTAGAAAAGGCACCAGAAAAGTTGCTTCCTACGTACACTCCGTGTCTGTGGGCTCCGGGGACTTGATGGGCTGTTCCAGGTATAGAAGCAGGTGCCCACGGTGCTGAGTGACCTCAGGGGGGTGCCCGGCAGCATCCAGGGACGAGAGGGGCAGGAGGGAGCAGGCAAGGGCTGAGCTGCATTGGGCTTGGAGTGCAGCTCATGAACGCCGTGCCAGCTCCGTGCCCGTTTTGAACCCCGGACTCTGCCCTGTGCCAAGTTCCCTCCCCGGAGGGACGTGGCCCCTTGGCAGCAGCGCGGAGCTCACGCGGAGCTCAGCACCCACGTTTCAGGAATGCTCCCTTGCTGCAGGGAGCTCGGCAGCGCCCTGACCCGCCCTGTCCTCTCTCTTTATGCCTGAAGGTCTGAAGACGCCCAGCAACTGTGAGCTGGTGGTGGGGGGCGAGCCCCAGTGCTGGGCTGAGGGTCGCTGCCTGCTCTTCGACGACTCCTTCCTGCACACGGCGTTTCATGAAGGTAAGCGCCATGCGCCGCTCGTGGGGCCTCGCAGCCTTGTCCCACGCTGACACCAGGGCCGGGAGGCTGCGCCCGGGCCCTTCTCCTGCCGGGGTGTCTGCAGGGCTGGAGGCACCTGTGTCCCCTGCGGCTGCCCTTGGCTTGCACCGGGGAGGGCAGCAGCCCTGCTCCCAGCATGGTGGTGCGCGCCCATCATGCTTGCGGTGCTGGAGCATCCCAGTGCCCCTCGCCCGGTGGAGCCCCTGGAGCCCCCTCAGCCTGTCCCGGGGCTCGCAACCCTCCTGGCTCGCCAACCTGCAGCACTGCCAGCCCTGCTTGGGGCCCGGCGAGCCTCTCCCTGCCGTGGCAGCCAGCACGGAAAGGCT
>NW_010398239.1:0-215 GCF_000710305.1 Buceros rhinoceros silvestris | reverse complement strand
CCTGACGGATGCTGTTCCGCCTCAGCTCTCCCGGATTAACCAGCATTAGTCACTGATGGCATAAAAGCGCGGAGCAGAGCTGTTTCTCGCAGGGGAGCCTGTGAGGAGAGTGGGAGAACAAAAGCTGTTGCTCCCACATCCACCCCGCTGCGGGGCCGGGAAGGCTGGAACCGCGCAGCGGCAGCTCCCTGCCTGGTGCCCAGGCGCAGCCGCAC
>NW_010398238.1:182321-187080 GCF_000710305.1 Buceros rhinoceros silvestris | reverse complement strand
ATAAAAGTTTATAACAGTAATATTGGGAGTGAAAAAAATATATAATGAAGTCATCTATTTTACTTTCAAGTCCTGAAAATATTCTGGTGATATTATCCAATCACGTAGGCCAGAGTAGTAGCAAAGTTGTAGTAGCAACTCTCCACTGAGAAGACTTTAGATGGCACCATGTCCCCTCCTCTGAAGGAAGGAAATTTTACATACAGGGTAAAAGATGCAATTCAGGAACATGACAGGAACCTTCTCAAACATCTGGATCATTAACTTCAGCATTGTCCCCCCATAGCATGAAGAGGAGAAAAGACTGATATGCTGAGCTGGCAATTGATGTTTCAGGCTGAGATTTGTACCCAGGGCAAGTTTTGCCTGGAATCTAATGGGCAACAACTTGATGTAAATGAGCATTAACTAATGCAGCATTATACCAAATGGACCCTTTATGCTTCACTCTGTTGCATGGAGTGCAAAATAAATTCTGGGTGATGGGATGCCTTTTTAGGCAAAGAGAGAATTTCAGGGAAGAAAGAAGCCTCTGTTAGCCATCTTTGTTTAACAGGGGATTATAAAAATTATTATGCCAGGCTAAGTTATGGCATCGTACACCGTAAAAATGCTCAAGTTACAGACCTAATTGTCAAAGCCAACGTTGTACTTGTTGTTATCTTGTCTTGATACACTAAGTCTCTCGGTGGATTTCCCAAAGACAAACACAGCAGTAAGAGGGAGAGGATCAGATGGCAGGTCAGTAAGATTTTACTCTACAAGGGCTAAATAGGGGTGGGGTTTGGGGGTGTAATTTGTCTCCTCTGAAAGCCCTTAATGATGTTGGTTTTGTATAAAGATCATGTGCAGGAGAGGGCAGGACCAAGTGCAGCTTAGTAATGATGGCAAGGCTGCAAGATGGCACACTATTCCCATGCCTCACTGTGCACTGCCCAGTGCAAGAAATGACCAACAAACCCAGCACGGAGCCCAAGCAGCAATAACCTGGAACTCCAGCAGAGGCTCTGTTCTCAGTTCCCTTAGGAAATACATGGATTGCAAAATCAACCTTTTTAATCTCTAATAGGAACAGACTCATGAGAGATTATTATTGTTGATTCCAGTGGCAGAGAGCGAGCGAGCAAGCCTGGAGACCTGAGTCACAACTTTATAAAATCCGCCCGACCAAAAGCATTAGGAAAGCAGTGTGTCAAAGTCTCTTTCAGTAATTTTTGCTCTGGCTTATTGAAAACAAGCCTTTGTGTACCTAAAAGTCACCAGTATTTCCATGTCCTATGCAATTGGGCTGAGGTGGAAGAGGCTGTCATTTAATTTTTGTCTTCCCAGCCAGAGTTGGTTTCTGGAGCTCATGCAGCTGAATATTAATATCCATATGCCTGGTGTAAGCACAGACATCTAACAAATAGCTTTGTATTACTAGTGATCTCTCGGTAAATACTCGATGCCTTTCCAAAGGTTAATTTTATTGCCTAAGAAAAAGCATTGTGTGTTAGCGTGGGAGTTGCTAGGTGAAAATACATTCCTTGCTGATGCCTGTGATCCCACTGTCCTGTCTGATGGAGATAGCGTAGCTCCGCAGGACATGCACCTAACAGTGTGAGGTGCTCTGCAAGGTGCAGGAGGCAAAGCCCCTACCCCCGAGAGCTGCCCATCGAGCCCAGATGCAGAAAGACTGTCTATTGGAGGCAGCAGGAGTTGAAGTCAAGGCCTGGGTTTTCCTCCTCCTAGTTTCCTTTAGAAATAATAGGTCAGATGCTGCAGTTCTTTAGGTTCTGCTGTTTGTCCCCAAGATCAACCCATTGTCCCACGTTACATGAGCCTTGTCTGAGATCATAGCCCATCAAGAGACACGATGGGGGAACAGCAGACACAGCGTTTTTTAAATGAGGTTCCCTATGTTCACTCTGTCTCTGGGCAGGGTATGTTAATCTTTCACATTCATCAGATAGAGCATTAGCTGAGAGAGCCCTGCCTGGCAGGAGCATGCTGTTCCCAAGTGGGCAGAGAGTTGTGGCTTGTGGATGACTTCTTTTTTTAAGCAATTCTACTTTCAATTTCACATGCAAACTATACATGCTAGGAAGGAAATGAAATGGCCTCTTGAGAGGAGCAGAAAATGAAAGGCCCTTTTAAATCGCATTTTAAAATGTGATTGTTCTGATAATTTTTTCTTAACCCTTGACTCAGACAACTACAGATATGCCAGAGTTTCCCCTGAGCCTCAAAATAAGCTAAGACCAGTAACGGTCAATTCTTTATGCTTTAAATTTAGTCTTGCTTCAAATTTCATTCTGCACAAAGTGGGCATCTTACATTATTTTATCGGGAAAGTGCGCCCAAACTCAAAATAGCCCTGGATAGCAACAGGTTGTCCCTTTGGTGGCCTGTTCTTGACCAAGCAGAGCAAAGGGCTGCCTGCGGTTTCTACATGTACGTGCTGCTCTGCACTTACCTCTGACTCTTGGCTGCTGCAGGGGCACAGTGAGGAAAATGCTTTGCGCTCCTCCTGTTCCCAGAAGATGCAGAAGGGGAAGCAGAGCTGCTGCCTGCAGCCAAAGCCCTGCCTGTGCTGCCTTGAGAAATCCTCAAAGGATTGGGTCTGTGTGCGTGTAACTCACTTGTTATGAAGGAAAAGGTGAATTTGCATTCTCTGATGCTATGCATCACACTTCAACTATGGCAGCCTGGACCACAGCTTTGATTTGCTCTTTTCTCTGAGTGGTGAGAGAGCATTGATTCCCTGATGTAGCCCCCTTAGTGGTCTGCCTAAAATGGTACAAAAGCCTTTCTTCCTGCCTGGGTGCAAAGGGGTGAGGTGGAGGAGGAACCGGGATTAAGAGTAGTGCTTGTGCTCAGATTTCCTATTCAGGGGATAAACTGCAGGTTTGCTGCTCTGCTCCTGGGTTCAGCTTTCACCTACACTCAGCAGCCTCTCTTTGGGGTACATCATGGCAACATCCAGCAGTTCAAAGGTCCAGTACAAAAAACAATTCCCAATGACCTGCACGTTTTCAACAAGTGCTTAAAAGACTGAAGGAGCTAATGGTTCCAGTCACGTCTGAGCTGCAGCTTGAAGGCTCTACAATTTCTACAGAGCTGTCAAATCTCAATGAGAATCTAATGTTCAAAGATTTTGTCACTCAGGCTGACTAGAACAATAAGATCTAAAGGATATTCAGTAACTAGCATAGTTCAAGGTGTTTGATTTTTAATCATTTCTCTTGATGCTCATCGGCTGCAGCAGCACAACTTGCTGCATAGATCATGGGTGGGAGAGGTCTGTCCTTCATGACTCCTCCCTCTGCCTGGAAGTGCACTGGAAAGCAAGGCTAGGGAAGATTCTCTAGCAAGGAGGAGAGAACCATGCTGCGAGCAATCCATTTCTGTAATGGGGGAAAATAGGTTCAACTCACCATTTCAAGCTTCTGTGTCACCAAGAAATTCAGGTCCTTTATTATTTGTATTACAGTAGCACCTAGAGGCCCCAAGTTGCTAGGGTTTGGAGAGCACTTTGTAGGAGACAGCTGCTACTGCTATGGCCTGGTAAAATGGCAAAAAGGGTAGGAGAGAGTGACTTGACTTAAGTGGTACTAAGGCCTGTAGCAGAATGGAAAGCAAAGCTCTAACTCAGGGAATGCTGGGTTGTGCATCAGCAAAAGCCCCAGTCAAGCACTGGGGCCTCGGCATTTCAAGAAGCTACAGTGCCTTTAGCTCAACTATAAGAAATGGCTGCTTGCTCACTTCTAGCCCTTCTTCGGCAGTGATGTGAGCTAATCCATTTTATTCCACATTGCAATAGATTAACCCTATTATTGTGACTTGGCTGGGCCTGGTGGCATCTTCAGATGTGCTCACTTGTCCATCTGTGATCAGCTGGCCTCTCAAATTTGAGCCCGATTCAGTGGCTGTGCTGCAAAATTTACTTGTATTTTTAGTTAAGAAATTTGCTTCGTTTCTGCCTTGACCACAGAATAGCCAACTCTCTTCACGCCAGTTTTAACATGCTCAAACTTTGCCAGTTTCTTTGGTCAGAAAAGGACGTACTTATTGAGCGCAGTGTAGAAGAACAGCTTCAGCCACAACACCTCTGTGTGAAGGACGTACATACGCGTTTCCTGGTAACAGGACCAAAACAGCTTGCTGCTTCTCCCAACAGGTGCAAAACTTGAGGTGGAATGGCACTGAAATGTGCTTTTTGATGCATGTGCTACAACTCCTCTGAATTTCTACTGGCATTTATAGTAATAATAGTCCCATTTCTGGTGAAAGAGGTTTTGATGTTTTAAAACTGCAATCTCTGCCTTTCAAAAGCAACACTTAAACTATGGAGTTTCTTTTTCTTACCTGAAGTTTCAGCTCCTTTATAGGAAATATGAACTGTAATTTCACCGATTTCGTTCTTTAAAATACATTTTAAAAGGAAATCAGACCTCAGCACATTCTGTAGTTGTTCAAAGGAGAGCAGAACTGGCAGTACTACAATTGGAAAGTTATCTAAAAACCTGACAAGAATAGGAGTAATAGGTGCAACGTCTCGCTATTCAGCTTCACCACCACCAGTGCTGGATCTATCCTTGCAACATCCTTATGCAATGCAGATAAAGACTTTAAGTTGAGCATGAGGTCCTTCCTATGATTACACCAGGGTCCCGCACAAAACTGGATGCACCATGATATTCCTGGCAAAGCCCAGCAGAAGCATGAGACCAGAGAAAGATATTGGCCATTCAAACATTTTTTTCCCCCCATCTTTCCC
>NW_010398238.1:176481-182232 GCF_000710305.1 Buceros rhinoceros silvestris | reverse complement strand
CTTTCCCTAACATTTTGTGCAGGGACAAGTTTATTAAAGGCATTCTTGCAGTGATTAGCTCTCTGTTCTCTAGCCATTTCACCCTTGTCTGCTTTCCTGATCCTGACTAATGCAGAGCCAGCAGTGATGAGGAGAGCCCTAATAACTCTGACGTCCCCTTGAGTGCAGCAAGATGCTCCTGCTGTTGGAGACAGACAAGCCGCACTTGACAAACCCCTCTAACGAAGCACTTTGAGCAGCAAGCTCTCCCTGCCTGACAGGCGTTTTTAGTGAAACCTTGTGCCTTTTGCCCTCTTAGGGGTATTTTTGGTGTGGAGTTGCTTAGTCAGAATCTGTTTCTTTGCTCTTATTAGAAGTGGTAGCAGGAGAAAAGGGATGTGTTTCTTCCAGACTGATTTGTAGACCTTTCAAGTGAAGGTGGATAAAGGGCGTCTCAGCTTTGGCTTTGCTCAGGTAACTGAGCTGAAATCTCCCAGATCAGAGACCTCTCTGCCAAGACAGTGGTCTCCTGGCACTCTCATGTGGATCTCCAAACCAGCCACGTTCAATGCAAGCACATCTGGTGTAAATGCCAAAACATCCAAGTCCTACCTCACAAAGGAGCAACAGCTCGCTAATGTATGTCATATTCTCTCTTAAAGCAAGAAATTGAGTCCTTTAGCCATTTAACCATCTTGTTGCAGCTAGACTAGAGAAATTTGAAAGGATCAACCCCAACATTAGCCTATTTCTAATTAACCTTGTTACCATAGCAACTGGGGGGTGGGGGGGGGTGGGTATTAGCATCAGCGTGGCAAACCGATGGAACTGTGCAACTTCTTTTGAAGCTGGGGAATGTAAAACGTGAATCCTGCATTGAATCATGCTTAATTTACCTTTGTACCCATAGCGGGGGGGGGGGGGGGGGGGTGGGTATTAGCATCAGCGTGGCAAACCGATGGAACTGTGCAACTTCTTTTGAAGCTGGGGAATGTAAAACGTGAATCCTGCATTGAATCATGCTTGCAGGGTTGACATTCAAATCACAGTTATTGTATGCTCAGGAAAATGACTGTCACTCCTTACATACAGTGTTTCACTTCAAGAGGGTGATGGGGGGGGATGGGTGTTTCAGAGAGAAAAGAAAGAGGGGAAAAAACAATCTAGCTGAGACACTAAGCTGAACATTAAAACACGAAGGAGCTAAAGTAGTGTTGATACTCTATTTAAACTAGTGAAAAGAATAGAGAAGTAACCAACCCTGAAGCAGTGACTATCAGATGTTGTCTCTGCCACCTTTATTTTCCATATACTGAAGAGATGGGATATTCCCAAGGACTTTCTTATGAGGAATATGGAAATGTCCAGAAAGTGGCTTCCATCCTTTATTGATATTTCCTTTTTTACTACAAGGAGTTGAAATGTGTGTGTATTTTTGATCCTGAATGTTGTCATGGTTACAGGGCTTCTTGGATGCTGCTTTTTGCACCCCACGAATGCTGCCATGCTCATTGTGTGGCAGAGTGGTTGCACGTAGGTGCAATGTGAGGCTGGAATTGGTGTGGATCAGCCTGACCACCCAGCTGGGAACAACCAAACCCTGGAGCAGCGGTTCCTAGGACAGGTTTCAGTCCCAGAAGGAAGGGCGGAAATTGTTGATTGTGCTCTTCCAGATGCCTACTAGGTAACACTAGTGAAATATCTACTCACTTCCCAAGTATATCAGCCTTGAATATTTCTGTGTAAGCTATTTTTTCACCTGGTGGTTTGCTTAAAAGCCGCCTTCTTGTGGATTCCAGGATTAAGGCCTTTTTTCTTAGCATAAACTTCATCTTAATCTGTAGAACATTGTACAAAACAAAGCTGCATGAAGGAGAAAATGCTGGTGCTGATCTCCATGATGACAGGTCTGTGCATCTTTTGGAGAATCTCACGTCTGCCTGCAAAATCAAGTGGTAGAAGTACTGTAGAAACTGATGACTTTTCACTGAAAAATGGCAAATGAAGTATTTTTAGCTGAGCACCCCACCCTATGTCTTTTTTTTTCAGATTTTTAGCCAAAGGGTTTTCAGATTTCCAAACGTATACAAAGGAAGCACTAGCAAGAAAATTATTTTCTATCAAATGCAGACAGGCAGAAAGCGCCAATTTTCTGAGAGGATTTTCAATGGAAGGTGGCAATTTTCTGTCAGAGGCATCTTTATTCTCTTGCCAACTACATAAAAAAGTCACGTCTTAGGTCTTGCAGCACTTTCCCCCCACACACAGTGCAAATGGAGACTTACAGGATATTAAGCTTTTCATTAGTTTTAAAACCGTTTTGGGGTGGAATAAGGACCCTTGTGAGCAAGACAGCGCTGTAGGTTGGAAACGAGCAGATTTGTGCTTTTTCACACTAAGCTGATACACAGCCTTCTGCGAATGAATGTCTAAACCACTTTCCTCTTACTCTGTGTGGACTGTCAAGTTGTTTGGGTGCAGATGTCTGTACCAAACCCAGGACACCGTCTGGTCTTTGTGTTCATGATAATCTGGGGAGGAAAAAATGCATAAACAAACAGCAGGAAAAAAAAATTAACAAAACAGTATTTTCTGGAAGTTGTTAAAGTTTGAAGCAGTGAGGTTAGTCAGTAAATACATGCTAATACACAAGTTTTATGTGTCAACCCACCACCTGAAGCAGGAAAACCGTAGGTGGAAATAGATGGGAACAAGTGGGGTGCCCTGTTTTGATGGACAGGCTTAAGTATGGCTGTAAGATAACAGAAGGCAGCAGTGCGGTAGTTTAGCCTCCCACTCCTAATTCACCTTGCCTAAGGTTACAGGCTCGTCTGAGTGCCTAGTAATTAACGAGTGCCCAGGTATGAATAGGCCTGATTCCCTCATCACCTACGCTGCTTTGATGTTGAAGGAGAATTGAGCCTAATGATAGGGGGCAGCAATTTGTCACAGTCACTTAGATGAAAAATCCAAATCTGATGATGGTTAAAATAGCAGATGTCCTGAATTCCCCTCTGAAAGGGGCACTGGACACATGAAAAATTCTTTGTGGGGCAATGAAAGTGTTTGTGCCCGACTTGATAACACTTTGGTGACTCTGCCTGAGGCAGCAGGTGAAAGAAGTAGTGCTATTTTCTGCCAGTGAGATCTTTGTACTCTGGCTCTTCCCATCACAGCTGTAGCCCTAGACTCAGAAGAGCCAAATGGAGAAAGAGTAGGAGTGGTTTTCTTCATCCCCATGTGCTGGGGGGGTCCTTGTGGAGGCAGCAGGTTGATATGTGGCCATGGGCGTCAGGGCTCTACTTCCATCCCTGGTGCTGCTGTGGCTTTGCAGGACCGTGATCTTGGTCCAGCTGTTCGTCTCCCAGTACTGTCGTTGCACACCTCACTGGGTGAAAGGTGTTTTGCTGCAAAGGGTTGTTACTGGTGCAGGGATCAGGGGAAAGGGCGAGGGAATGTGAGTGATAGATTGCCTTTGCAGATAATTGAAAGCATGTCAGAAATAGAAGCAGCATTTAAACTGAGAGTCTTTGTGATTTTTCTCCACCTGGTGAGCCTGGGAGTTATGGGAGACTGTCGCATGGTGGAGAATTAACAATTCTGATGAGAGATGCTGCTAATTTGAATTGCTTATTTGGAGACCAGGGTAGGAGGGGTGTCCATTAGCCTGTCTCAGGGATTTCCTATGCCTGCTCCTGGATTGTCGTTAAAGGAGCGAAGCAGCTGAAGAAACGCATTCAGAGTGCAAATACTGGTATATGACACCCAAAAAACCTATTATTTTATTTTTTTTTACCTTGAGCTCATCTCATTGCAAAATGCTATCAGAGTAGCTTATACTGCTCTGTGCATGGGGCTGCTGGTGAGACAGTAATGAGGACAGCAGCAACTGCAAGCCGCTCTCTTGAAGAGCTGTGGCTTGCATGAGGACCAGGAAGCACCTTCCCTGTAATTACAAGGTGCATCCGCTTCTCTGTGCCGCTCACAAATAAGCTGCCACAGAGGAAAAAAGAGAGGCTGAGCATTGTGCTGCAAACTATCAGTCCCTGAGATCCCTTGGGGCTCCTGCTTCCAAGAGGCATCTTTTACAGTTACCTTGAAGGCCTTCTTGGAGATGTGAAGGTCGTATACTCCAACTGAGAAAGTCATTGAGGAATGTCCCCTTGCCTGCCTTCAAGACAAGCCGCCAACAAGGAGAGATGCCTGGGCTTCCCATCTCTCCCACAGTAGAAGTTGCTGTTTGCCTTCCCTGGCCCTGGCAGTACCACCTTGCAGTCTGGGAAGCTCCTGGAGGAACAATGTGTGTGTGTGAACCTCACTGTGGAACATCAAATCTTCTCCAGAAGCAGACAATTCATTGATTCCCCCTCTTGTCTGGCTGTACATGTGCACATGACTGTGGAAGATATCTTTGGACCAATTCTAACAACTAGCTCATGGGGGAGAGTCCCACAGAATGGGTTCATCTGTGCAGCCCTTCAAGCCCTGTTGCCTGACATTTTAAAAACCGCCTGGGGGATTTTTATGTGCAATTCCCATTAATTAAAATTAACAAATACCAATGGGCATCTAAATCCCCTTTGTGATTTTGAGAACTACAACAGTGTTCTCTGTCAGAGAGAGATGTCGATTCAGTATCACTCTCTTGAGCTCAATTTTTCCCTTGGGCTTCCTTGTACATTCCTTACAAGAGCCTGAGGATTTCTCTGGAACAGCCCCCGCTCTTTTATAGTGCTGCAGTCACACAAAATAAATATGAAGTGAGCTGATTATATTCCAGGAGCTATGAGATACCGCATGTCAGATCCAAAGTGAACTGACCTTTCCACTCCCAGGTGGACAGTGCTGACCTTTTGTGATGCTGATGAGGACTGTGGAAGAAATCATGATTAGGGGAAAGTCATGCTTTATTAACGCAGGCAGAGCACAAAGAACTCATCATCTAAAGACCTGCCTCTAGGTGGTGGGACATGAGAAAGAAAAGCAAGGTGTGCGTCCCTGTTGTGATCTTATTATAACGCTAACAGGAGCGGGACAGCATAGCTAAGAGCACAGCAGATATGTGATGGGGAATTACGCTTTGCTGTAGAGGCTTTCTTGCAGTGACAGTTATAGCAACAGCAGACCAGGTTCCTACTGGCTCAAAGCCTCTTTTTAATTCCATTTTACAGAGGTGGTATTATTTGACAGAGGAAGGCAAGATGTCCTGATAACTGCAGTAACACCCAGCCGAGTTTTAGGTAGGATTAGCATTGCTACAAGGTACCAAGGACCTTTGGGGGGCATCTTTTTTTGTCATGGTAACCACAAGGCACAGACAGACCCCTTTGCAAGTTTGGGGGGAGGATGGGAGAAAGATTGTGTGGTTTTTTTTTTTTCCTTGTACAGCAAACATAGCTTCAGAAAGTGAGGAGGCTAGTGGGAGGGGAGGAAGGGTGGGGGAAGAGCAAGCAAGCACATATTATATTCCAACTGTTTCCACGGTGACATTTCATAATCACAACTCTTGGGGGAAAACGCTTCATTGCAGAAGCTGGAGGAGGCAGGACAGCTTTGTGGATGCAGCCGAAGAGGGATGGCTCTCACAGCACCTGTGGCTCGCCATCCCGAGGACTTGGAAGCAGGGGCCAGCTAAACTCATGAGGCTGTAGTGTAAGCCCTGAGCAAGTAATTGAAATGCATAACAATCATCATCTCCTTCCTTTTATTTCCAGGATGAACACTTATAAATACAGCACCACACTAGATGGGATTTCTCAATATTTCTCTTTT
>NW_010398238.1:158425-176317 GCF_000710305.1 Buceros rhinoceros silvestris | reverse complement strand
GACATGAGAAAGCATAGTCAAATAGCTGAAAGCAGCCTGCAGTTAACGAACTAGGTCACCAGGTCTTTGCATTCCACATTGTCTCTCTTTACTCTCAGTCCTGAAGTTGTAGCACGCAAGCGAGCTCTGAGCAGATGGAAACCTGCCTTTTCATCACTGGGGCTGGTTGCACATCATCCAGAAGAAACCAGTGCTTTGCCAGCAGCAAGACTCACAAATCAATCAGTGGAATATTATTCATTTTACAAAGCAGCACCATGTTCTCCTGAACCGCTTCCAAATGTCTGTGGTTCCCTGTGTTGTTTTCGGCAGTGTACCACTTGCCATCATGCTGCTGCAGATGGCAATAGCTCTTGGGGGCTTTACTACGAGACGTGGGCAGGGGAGGCAAGGGCTGTGACAAGTACATGAGGCTTTCGTGCCTGGGGCCTTTCCTTTAGCTCCTGCAGCACAGAGATCTGCCCTGTGGAGTTCAGTCCCAGCCCTCTTGCAGGTTCTGTGAGTTTAGGCAAATTGCTTCTCTGACAATGTCTCAGATGGAATAAACGCTCTTTTTCTTAAATCACTGACCACGGGAGCTTGATGACTGAAGCTTTCTGTTGTGGGTAAGGTGGCATAGTACTGTGGGTGGAATGGTGCTGCTTCTGCAGAGTTTAATAGCAGCATTAGCTCCCTTGAATAATGAGACTCTGTGCAGCTGCCCAATAGTCCTGGACTGTATCTGAAACAAGTGTGCTTAGATGTGTCTGATTTCTAAAGCAGTTACTGCAACTTCATAGTTATGAAAAAATCATATTTGCTCTTTTTTCTTTTTTTTGTGACTGAAGCTGCAGAGCTGTGTGCTCTGTCTGTAGAACTACATGGAACTCGCTAATAATCTGCCCTCATCTAATTACCCCTTACTCTTATTGCAGGGCTGCAAACTTCGCGGTGAACCAAGTGACACGGTGTTTGTGTGCTGTTCTTTCTGTCGTGGCCCGTTGTTGGGAGTACAAAGGAGGTCTAGCCTTTTGTTTATAATACGGCACTGATCTGTGTTTGTGATGTACAGTAGGGCTTGGGCAAAATTCTTGATGAGCACAGAAAGTCCCTGAATGTGGGACGCCTCCAGAAACGCACAGTCTAACAGGCCCTATGTCATCTTTCTTATCGCTTCCTTCCAGCCTGGAAAACAGGATGATTCTTTAAAGATGACTTTTGGTTCAGATTATATCCTTAGCTCTCTGTCAATTCTTTGGTGTCTAAAGGATGAGGAAGGAAAATTATAGATAACCTGCAGAGCCTCATCCACTCACTAAGCTTTACAGCTCTTTGCTGTTAGGCTGCTCTGTTTGGGCAATAGCTCAGCGGAAGACCTGGCGATGGAATGTCCATAACATGCAGTTGTACTGGGGAGACCAGCTGCTGCTGCCAGATGTGTCCTCCTCCCCCTCCAATGACACATCTGCAGAGCTGGCAGTGATGTCCTCTGACGTGTCATAGCAACTGGCTGCACTATGAAGGGCTTAGATGCTCCGACAGAAGGAAAAAGCTGGGACATCCCACTGCTGTGGGCTGCTGCCTCGCGTTTGTAGAAAATTACTTTGTGGAACTTAAACACTTTTTTTGAGCCGTAGAAGAGGATGAAAGACACACCTGATGGTGTCTCTCTAGGCCAGGCAGTACTTGGACAACCTGGAGATCCTCATTTCCTGTCCACCGTCTTTCAGCAAAGTGGTGCCAGTCTTTCCATTCTTCTCTCTCCAGCCCTAATGATTTTCTGTGTCCCATCCTGAAGCCTTTTTGTCTTCCCTGTGCTTTCTCCAAGAATGGATGTGTGTCAGATTTCCTGTTTATTCAGAAACTCTGCAAATCTCAGTTTATTCCTCCTCTTAACCGAAACCAAAACCATTTTGCTTTCACATGCATTACGAATTTAAACAATTTTTCATATAAAATTACATGGTGGTATTTAATATCACAAGGACTTTTTCTTCTGACAGCATTTTGAGGGAGTTCAGGTTGTTTGTGCGGGGTCCATGTGTGCAAATAAAGAAACCCCTCTCTCCCTGTAGACTTTCCACAGATGTCTATCTCCAGTCAGCCATTAGCCCTTGTGAAATCCAACCCGTTTAACACACACAGGCTGCCAATATGCAGTACACCACCCCGTGAGCGAGACCGGCAGGGTGGGAACTCGTGTGGTTTGGTTCAGCATAGCAATTCCTGTTTCTCTCTCAGATAAACTATGGGGAGCAATTAAAGAATGAGAAGTGACGTGAATATCTGTATTGATTGCAGAAACTAGAGACAGAAAGACACCGATAATTCTGGTGATTTTTTAGGTTTTCTCTTTTGTGCGTAGACTTCCCCTTCCCAGCTGGAAGCTACAGGAGGATGTGATGTGAGGACTGGAAATTGATACTTCTTTTCTTGACTCAGTCACTCCAGTTCAAAGCTTTGATTTCTTTCACTATTAGAAAGGCCAAGATCAGCCGCCCTGAAGTACAGCCCCCTCGTTTGTTTATCTCACGTGTTAGCAAAGCAGCCTGGGAAATACTGGGCCAGATGGCAACGATGGCATCTTTGCGAGGCTGTTTGAATTGCTGCAATCGCTGCTGCTTTTGGGGTTTTTTTTCTTCCTAAATCAGCATCCTTTTATCTCTGTCATTTCACATTTGTTTTCTGCACGTCTTGAGTTTGATGACAGGAATTAAAAAATGAGGGTAGATTCACACATCAATATTAAGATGCATAATCACCTCAATCGTTATTTGGCTTCATCCAGAGCATTCACAATGTTTCAGGAACTTTGAGTGGAAGAAAACTTTGTTGTGTATGTGAATGTTTGACTGAACTATTGATGACCAGAATTTCTGATTTCGGTTGTGTCCCCTGCATCTGACTTTTCACAGTAAATAATCCTCTTACTGTATATTTTCAACAATTATTTTAATGCTTATAATTTATTTGTTTTTTCCATTCAATGAGAAAATAATATGACAGCACAATGTGTGGCAATAATCTGGGGGGTATTATATTCTCGAACAACACTAGACCTACTGTAACTTTAATATATTACCAGTAATTTGTGCTTCCTCTGGCGAGGCTTAGAGAAACATAAGGTGCTTTAATAACAAACAGGGATCCACCCACAACTCTGATTTATGTTTATGACTCAGCAAAGAACATAAACTGAGACTAGGGCACAGAGTGTTTTTATAAGTAGTTATAAATCGACCATTCACCAGGAAAAAATTAGTACTAGCAGCCTTCCCCGTATGAGGAAGAGAGTGTTTTGGGGCTTGCAGATGGCAAATTCTTCTTTCAGGAGAGTCGATAAAGAGGTCGGTCAGGATTAAGCACAGAGAGGTTCATGGTGTTTCCACGAGCGCTTACAGAGATGTCGACGCAGAGGAGGGGTGTTTGCATCGTCTACCTGAACTGTCCCTAGTTGGGCATGTTAAATCCATTTGATGGAAGTTAATCCGTCATCAACGGGCCAGCGGGATGGTGGGACAACTCTGCAGAACAGAGTAGCAGATCTGAATTTGTGATGTTTGATGCTTGTATTCGACGTGGACTGAGTGCTTAGGTTACGTCCTTACCTGATTCCAGGAAAGCCTCTGGCCCGTTTGTGCCAAAGGCTCCCTGTCCACCCACACCCGGCAGCAGCACAGCCCAGATCATGAGAGCCCACGGTCCTTGCTGGGCTGATCATACCCCGTGGGTGCTCCAAGCCACAGCACAGCATCCATTTGCCAGCTGCTGCTTGTGAATTTCCGGCTGAAGGGTGCGCAGTGTTTTCAGTGCCACTCTGATTGACGGGTTTATCTTCCAGTCCATTTACTTACTTAATTATCCCTCAGTGAGTAAGAAGTCATTTCTTATAAATATGGTAATAGGCCGATCAGGATGACAACAGAAGCACATTCTTGTAGAGTTTAGGGAAAAAGCTGACATTCCCCAGTTTCAGTTTGCATCAGGCTTCCCCTGTCAGCAGTCAGTAAATTAAGAAACAACACCTGGTGATCTTAAAACATCAGCACCCATATGTTTGCTACCAGTCTGGACCTGCTTGGGCTATCCTCATGTCAGGGTTCTACCTGTCTTCACATTTTAGTGCACGCTGGAAAAAGCTGAAGTTTGTGTTTTCCTTAACTTCTCTGAGTTCTTTCTGAGATGTCAAAGCTTTTCATTTGACAACTGCAGCTGCGGTGTGAAGGAAAGAGGGGCTGTAGACACCTTGGGCCTGACTCATTGATGGGGGGAGGTTTTTTCTGCCTGACACTGAACATTGCTGAAGCTATTTTTGTAAAGATATTCTACCAAAAATTATTCGGCAACTAGTTTGTAGATACTGGTTTTCAGTGGTGTAAATAATATCTTCTGGGTTTAGAGGATTGAAACAAGTGTCTGACATAAAATAAACTACGTAGGCATTTGTCTGACGTAAAATAAACTATGTATGCCTACGCAGGCATATGGAAATGACCATAAAGAGCCTGAAGTTACCCTGCTTCTCCTTCAGTAGGGATTTTCTGAGTATGGGTGAGTGTAGGGGCTAAGGGCTTGGATCCCTGTCCCTGCAGGTCTGAAATCTTTGCGTGGGCTGAAACCTGCGTTAGAAAACGGTACCGGAGTGCAACAGGCTGCAGAGTCACTCCTGCCCCTCCGCAGCAGCTCCACGTGCCATCAAACAGCCTCGAGCTGCGCCGCGAGCTCCTGCCTGGGTGATGCTGCCAGTGTGTGTGTGCGTGTACGCCTTCCGAACCGTGTCTATCAGTGTCGTTTCCGTGTGGGTGGCTCCGGTGACTGTGCATATGTTTGCCGGGTGTAGGTGTGCCGAGGGCTATCGGCACACGCGTTTCCCAGTGTGTCAGTGCCATGAATGGGGGTAGCTCTCTCACCCCTTTTTCCTTCTGATTCCTTCTGAATTTACCTCAATTTGAATTTCTGGGTTTCTCTTAGCATCTGCGCCACAATCATTCCTTGAGAGGTACGTTATCCAAAATAGCAAAACTGAGGTGGACAAGGCAGAGAGAGGAATGCGAGTGACTCCATAAACGAATGCTATTGCCAAGGCTCGGCAAAACCCGTACAAGAGTCTGTGTTGTTTGGAGTTTATTTAAATTAATCACTATAATTACGTTTTGCTTTTATCAAAAGCCTCCTATAGAGATTGTCCAGCTAGAAAATAAAAGGGATTTCAGAAATAGTGGTGTTTCAATAGCCTCTTAAAAGACATTCGGGAGCATCATGTAAAACAAGCGGGCATTGGGGGAAATAATTCTGCTGGGATTTCGGATGGATGCCGAGTTCTTTTGATTTCCTCATTTTTCAGTGCTGGAGGCTTCTGCATGTGAATGAGTCCTTTGTTTTTCCAAGGCTTCTGGTACAGAAATGTATCTGCTGCAACAATCATTTCTTCCTATCATGGAAACAAAAGCTCTGATAGCGAAGGCAGACCGTTCTGCTTGTGTGGACAACTTCATGTCATGCAAAATGGAGCGAAGAGGAAGGTGGCAGACAGCCTCCTCAGAAAAAATTCACTGGTGTGCAAAACCTTGGAGCAGAAATGGGTGAGAACCTTTGTTCTCACCCAGTACAGCAAGGTCAGCTCCAGGCAGAGCACAACTGGAACAGTAGCTCTGATATATTCGTTTTCTTATTCTCACGTCTGGAAGATGATCTTAAATGAACCAGCTACACTCTTTTAAAATCCTTTTATAGCGTTTCTTACCTTAAATTGAACAGTCTTTTTATTTTAGACATGTATTTTCCCGATTCTTTACACTCAATGTCATGGATTAATCCCACAAGACCTTGTTGGATGCTTTCTGTTAACCACCAGGTGCCTGCTGGTGCCACCTATGTCTTAAGAACCCTTTGAGTCAAAATACAGGTCTGCAGAACTCCATTCTCTGATATTTTTAGTTGCCCCTGATTAAGATGGCACTGTGCAATATAATTATATGCTGTATTGAATGATTTTCTTCATTTTATGAAATCTGGGAGGAGGAATAAGCTGCTTCAATTGTTTTTAGGACTCTAGATAATTCAATTGGGCTCTTTTCTCAGAAGGCTGGTGGGCTAATCTGTTTTTCTGTTGTGACATCAAAGAGTTTCTTCAGTTTCCCAAGACTTAGTTTGGTGTGTAGCCAAAAGTTCAGAAGCTCTACTGCTTTGCTGTTGATTTAAGGAACCTTCAGAGCAGCTAGAGTTAATTCCTAACATCCTTGTGCTAATAAACTCTGAATAAAATGCTGTTTCCTATAGGGAAAAAGGAAATGAATACCTTCTTAAAATAATGATCTTATTACTTCTTATCTTGTTACACTGAGGTGAGGTTCTCCTTGTTAAAGCACCTGCACTTTGAGAGGTTTATAGACAAAAGCAGCATTATTAATTAATGTGACTGCCGGCTTTCTGCGAGCTATTACAATATTTTATTGTTATGGCTACTATTATTATTGTCAGGCTGTTTGGGAGTTTTGAAAATGTGCGAGCACCTTTCTGTTGCACTAGTTATCCTTCGGTGCCTTTCTTCAGATGATAAATGCAGCTGTTTCTATTACAGTCTGGATGGAAAGCAAGAGCCCGTAAAACCTATCAGCAGGTTATTTTAGCCTCAAATCAGTATTGCTTAAATTATACAAGGAGCGAAATGGAAGTCTCGTGAAGGTGCTCCCTCTCAGCAGCAGGTGTAAATATGTTATCCTTGATTATAACTCTGAGATGCCAGTCACTCCGGCACCGAGTCAGGGTAGGAGCATCCTTTAGCTCCTGTAACTGACTCCTGAGTGCCCAAATAATTGCTCTAATGCACCTGCAGTCTCTGGCACCGAGAGTCGTTGCTCTGGGTCAGGGGTGGTTTGGGAAAAATTGAATCCATCCTAGAAGGATGTTTTATTGCTTGCCATAAGGAAGATGCAAGTCCTCTGGGCTCTGATTTTGCAATGTAACTACACACTGTCCTTGTAAGAGGGCACGAACTTGCACAACTCCTCTCCGATATAAGGTGTTAGAGTGTGGTGCTGAGAGCCTATACCTACTCTGGCATTATGTGGGTTAAACGCTTTTTTAATCCCAGAAGTCACAGTGAAATCCATATGACTGACTGGGAAGAGGTTAAAGATCCCAGAGTCTTATTTGCAGAGATGAAATGAAGGCCTGTGCGAGGATCATGGTCCATTTTCATTTACCCAGACCCTTGCATGCAATGAGTTTCCAGTCATTGTTGCATTTGGCTGTGGAGATGGTGCATGACCGCATCCGGTGCTGCGCTATCCACAGACTCTGTTGCATCTGGCAGAAAGAGGTGTATGGGGAAACAAACCTGTGGAAAATCAGAGGAAGTAGAAGGCAAAAAGATGCTACTACCTCTGTTTTCAACACCATTTTATTAATAAAAGGCTTGAGACTTTAGTGTTGTCCCTGCACCATAGTCATGTCACACCTGGGCCCTGTGGGCAACAGGGCATGTCTCTGGGTACTGCACATCTTGCAGGTTTTGGTCATTTCCCATCTCAGTTGTCCCATTCTGCAGAGTCCTCGTCTGCCCAACTGCTCCTTGTGCAGGAGCAATTCCCGACCTTTGAATATTGGTCACCACTCTTCGGTCTTTCAATTTAACCATGTGCTTATGCAGGGTGTGGACTAGGGAAAGGCACCCTATACCAAACCAAAATAGTGGGCATCTGAGTCCTATTTCTCTCTCTGCACAAACATCTGTGGGGTTTTTTTTCTTTCCATTTCCTTCTGCTATTTACCTCTCGTGTATTAAGTCTACAGACCATAAGTGCAGAATTGATGCGCTTGGACATGGGTATACAGGTTCTGGCACAAGGGGCATCGAGGCTGGTTTGGGACTTTATGTATCTCAGAGGGGAATGAATGAATTTTTTCTCCTTTCTGGGATGGCTGTGGCTCTGTGGTTGCAGCAGTTCGTCCTCAAGTATTTCTCAATCCCAACTTGTTTATTAAGATCATTACTTTTATTGATCGCACACATACACACGTTTTTGGTTTTGAGCAAAGCTGCTTATAGTCAAGATCCAACCTCACTAAAACTACCACAGAACAGCTCCTATAATGATAATGATCCAGGCTAAGATAGCCCCCTAATTTCGGAAGCCTGCTCTGGTGGTACTGGTGAGGACAGATTCCTTCACATCAAGCACAGGGGTGAAAAGCCTCAAAGGGTAACGAGGGGCAGGAAACATCAAAGAGAAAGGTGATGGCGGGGGATTCCTTTTTTCATCCTTCGGGATCTCTTCTCTGTTGCTCTGAAATCCATCCTTCCAAGGCACGTTTGCAGGATACGGCCCACTTTATTATCCTAGAGAGCCAGGCTGTAGATATCGCTCTGTTCAACGGCTGGACCCAGGGGTGAGAGCCCAGGTTGGGAAGCGATGGATCACAGGCAGAGGAGTTTAAGCCTTTTCTCTAGAGGAGTTTGCCACCTACTGATTTACAGGTTCCTTCTAGCTCCTGCCAAGAGAAGTAGAGGGGGAAAGCCGGGAATTTGGGGGTAGGTGGGACCTGCCCTTAGAGACCCCAGCCAGGACCCCCGGGAGGGTGGGAACAGCCGGGGCGGGGGGAGGAGGGACTCGGTCCCCGCTGCTGAGCTCCAGCTGGGGGAAGAGGAACGAGCTGGGTGGAAGCGCCTTGGTGTGTGCGTGTGTGTGTGGCGGGGGAGGGATGTGGATGAGGAGCGGGCTCGCTTGCCTTCTCCCGGGGCTCAGTTAATCCCGCTGCCAGGCGGTGCCGAGCAGCAGTCTCAGCGCTGGATGCCGAGCGAGGGGGACGCGCAGCCCTGAAGGCGCAGCGGAGGGGAGGCGAGAGAGGCAGCTAAAGAGAGCAGAGCGGGGGAAAAATCAAATCTATGCTTGGAACTGGGCTTCTTTTTCTCCAATGCAAAAGGGAATATGCAGCACATTTTTGCCTTCTTCTGCACCAGTTTCCTAGGGGCGGTGTTAGGGGCCAATTTCCCCAACAACATCCAGATAGGTGAGTGCGGAGCTCGGGGCCGTTCGGGCGCGACGGCCGGTAGGGGTGGAGAGGGGCTGCCGGGGGTAACTGACCCGCTCGTTTGCTTGGAAAAACAAAATGTGTTTGTGTGTGTGAGAGCGCGATGGGGTGAACCGCGAGGGCTGGGTTTGTGCGTCGGTACCAGCTCTGCAAGAGCAGAGATGTGTTAATTTGGCTTTGGGGGAGGGGAAGATGGGGAATAAATGCCTGCACACCCGCCAACACAGAGGGAGAAAAGTGCCGCTGAAATGGAGGAAGCACGAAAAAATAATCTTGTTTCTTGCTCTGGGAAATGCCTGGGCTGCCATTGTGCGTTGCTGCACTGGCAAAATCAGCGGTTGCATTATACATTTTTGTGAGGATGCTCTCATCTGTAGGTAACTGGGACGAGAGGTAACAAACAGGCGCTCTCTGTTGTTGTTGTTGTTGCTGCTAAAGAATAAGGGCAGAGCTATTGGAGCAAGATTTTGCATTGAAGTCTCTTTTCCTTTCATGCTACTTGTTCCCCCTGCGCACCAACAGCGCCTGTTTGATTCCCTTCTCCCTTCCTGCAACTTATCCGTGCTCCTCTTCCTCCTCCCTCCCCAGGTTTATTATTTCTCTCATTGATCTTTACTGATGATGGTCTGTAACCCACCCCAAATTCTCTTCCGCTGCATGCCGGTTTCCCTGCCGCCTCCCTCCCCTCACTATACCAATCCATTGCTAATCCACCAAGTTCAGGCAACTCCTGCCTGAGTCCAGCTGCACAATCGCTGCTTTTATTGCTGTTGATGCTGCATCCTTGTCTCCCTTCCTGCCTCCCTTTTCCCCAAATTTGTGCAACATCCTAGATTTTTTTTTCCTTTCCAACAAACACGTACAATAGCTTAACTCGGCTACGAGCATCTCATTCCTCTGACGCCCATGATTAGGCTGGGGGTGGAGGAGGAGGGGGGATGCTCTTACACAAATAGTTCTTTCCACACTACAAGGAGCTGCAGTTTGTACTAAAGATGTGCAAAGGGCCGTTGATAGCACGTCCTTGCATTTGTTTCTTCCCCAAGCCAGCCGCCCCGGAGGGTGGGCAGGGACACTTTATGCTGCTTTATTTTAATTCTACCTTGTTGCTAAGTGCTTTGTTTCCATACTTGTAAAATGCCAATAGCGGTGCTCCCTGTAAATGCATATAGATTGCAAGACAGTCTGACTTTAATAGCATCTTTCTGGAGGCTGTGAAGGGATCTGCCGCAAGCCAAGTTTCCTGCTGGAGGAGCAGCAGGAAACTTTTTCTGGGGATGGGTTATCGCAGCATTTTGTTCCGGGTCCATGGGGATAGAGAGGCTCGGAGCCTGTGTCCAGTCTGGTCCTAGCTCCTATCCTACTTCTATCACCAGTGGTTCTGGGCTTGTCCGTACTCCTGCTCAGATCGATCCCTTTGAGGGTCAAGCTTTTGATTTCCTGCCCTCTTTGAGTTTGGCCGTTGTCACCTGTTAAATTCAAGGGTTTTCCATGCAGCAGACTTTCAGTAGCAGCAGCTATTTGGCTGTGGGTCCCACGTGGCTCTGGCTCTCTCATCTCTGTTCCCAGCCCTGCATCCCTTGGGCCAGGCTCAGTCTGCCCCATACCTCGGAATCTCAGAGCGTGGGGGAATTCCTGCAACCCTTCTGGAGCAAATCCCTCCTCTTAGTCAGCAGTGTTTAAACGGAGCCTAATTACAGGCGAGAGGAGGAGGAAAACTCTCATTCCTCCTTTATAAAGGTAGCGTTGGCAGCGCTTTCATTTCTGTCAAAGTTATGGGGGCTGAGAAGGTTCAGCCAAGCTCTGTGGTTCATCCTGACCCTGCAGGCTGCCGGGCCCAGGGATGCATCAGGGCTCCTATATGTGATCCAGGCGTTACATAATGCAGGGACTGGAAAGGTTGTCTGCTCCCAGCCTGTCTGCAGCGGGCACGGAACCCCTTGGGGCTCTGTGCTGGAGCGTTTCCGCGAGTGTAGAGGCACTCCCTGGGCTGGAGAGCTGGAGCCTCTGCTTGGAGGAATATTTTGGCCTGAAGAGGTTGCTAATACGGGTGTGCTTAAGACCTTTCTTCTTGTTCTGTTTCTCCCCAGGGGGGTTATTTCCTAATCAACAGTCCCAGGAACATGCGGCTTTTAGGTTCGCATTGTCTCAGCTCACGGAACCCCCTAAACTCCTTCCCCAGATCGACATTGTGAACATTAGCGACAGCTTTGAAATGACATACACCTGTAAGTAGTGGTGTTCGCTTACTTTGGTTTCTTGATTCCTGACTGGGGTTTTATTTTGTTTGTGTGTGTCTGAAATATGGGACGTCTTGCTCTAAACATGCAACTCGCCTTTAAGGTCTGTGCAAGAAAACTCCAAACACACGGGCAAAGGATTTCTGAATCGTTCTGGTTTGTGCTAAGACAGGGGTGAGGTAGTGCTGCAGTTATTCAGCATGTCTTGCATTTTCTCCCTCATTGCTTCCAAAGTGGTGTAAAGCCCTCAGCGATTCAATTCTTGTTTCTCTAATCTCTGCCCAACTCATTCTGTTGAGGTTTCATGCCCTTATTTCCTATAGCTATGATGCACAACAAAGACACCCCTTTCCACCCTTGGTGAGCATAGAAGTTTCTATTTAGTGTCAACAACTTCAGCCCCAGTTTAACCATCTGTTCTTGTAATTTAAGAAAGACCTAGCAGAAATCAGCAGCTTGGTGCAAGAGGAGTGCAGATCCAGTCAGTGGCATGCCTAATAATGACAGAGAGGTAAGAGAGTTCTAGTTCCAAGAACCAGATGAATCATTGGCTCTAAAAACAAGGATTAAAGACTGGATTCGCACTGCAGAGTCCATCCTAGGGTGTATCTACAGCCTGTTAAAGCCCAGCACGTTAGCTGTGCTGTTCTTGTTATATGATATAGCTGGGAATAGAAAAAACGGGCTTGCCAGGTAATGCCAAAATTAGCAGCAACAAATAGGACTAGGAAGGAACCAGAGGAAACCAAAACCCATAACACAGCCCTGTGGTTGCAGCAGGGGCTGTTGCAGCATTTGCCTCCCTTGGAGCAAGCGGCGCACGGTGCCGTGCCCGAGGGGCTCGCGCTGCCGGCATTGCGCTACGCAAAGAATTTCTCTGTTTGTCCTAGTGTCAGACACTGCTTTTGCTCTCTGTGCCTGTCTATGTGTATGAGGACTGTCAGGAGGGACTGGAGGAGCACTTCCCTTTGTAGAGCCTGTTGGATTGTCGTTGGCTCATGTCTGTAGTATCCTTTTGATTCACCAAAACAGCCTTTCTGCGGTTCAGTCACGTGGAGAGTGGGCTAGAGGTGGCCACAAACTGTTCTCTCTGCTAAGAAATACACAGAAGGGAAGAACGCTTTCCTGCAAAAAGAACCAGGAACTTACAGGAGGAGAACTAATAAGGCTATCTGAAGAAGACAAAGAAAAGGCACTTTTTGTGTTGGAGTGTTTGCAATTACAAGATTGCAGGAATTTCCAGACCAGTATGACATAGGAGAGAGAAGTAGCAGTTTGACCATGCTTTCACTGGGGTGTCTAAAGACACATTTAAAGATTTTTCTATTTTCCTTAATAACCCTCTATTTGCCAACTACAAGGTTTCCATCAGGGAAGAGCAACTATTTCAGCTCAATTTGGTGGCACTTCCTTGGCAGGAAAATGAGACAAATAGAAGAAAAAAGACAGACCTTGTATTTATCAAGGGACGACATCACCCACCTGGGGTAGGGTTGCTGACTGTGGCTGGGGATGAGTTATTTCAGTGCTGATAGCAGGAAGAGAGCAGAAACTGCAAGAATATCACTAGAATAAATTCTCAATCTGCACGTAGTTTTCTTTCCCTCTCTACGCCTGCCACTAATGGTTCTGTTTACAGCATTAACATTGATAGCAAGACCACTGTGCTAGTTATACTTCAGAAATCTGTCATTAATAGGCTGGGGGTGGTCTCACAAAAGCTGAATGGAAGCAAGACAACCTCCCAAAGGATGTTCTATTTGAGCTCTATGTAGGGCACGTTGTCCTAGATCAGACCAGCAGAACACTCCGCACAGTCCAACTTCACTTGTCCTCATTTTTCTTTTCTTATAATTAAAAACTTCCTAAGTTCTTCCTGACTATGGAAGGCAGCATTTGTTTCGTAAGCACAAAAGAAGGTGTTATTCCATGTACCCTAATGGGGGGAAAAAAACCCAACCAAAAAAGCCCAGGCCCTTAGGAGACCTGATTTTAGTACTCTAGGGCTGGAGTGAGTGAAACTTTTGTCTGAAATTATCTCCTTGCTCATCTTCCAGCAAATTCCTTTCCTGGTTGCCAAGACTCTAGGTATCAGCAGAAAGATCTGTTTGTTTACAGAGAACAAAAACCCTGCCCACGCAGTGGTCCTTATCTCCGGAGAAAAGACTGGCCACGCTACCTGTTAAAAGTACCAGGTTTTGTTCCCATGGAGATAGAGAACACAGCGTTTCCTTGTCACTGGCGTTATCTGTTTCTCTGATGGTGAAGTTAAGGGATTTTGGACCCTGTAAACCTGGAAGTGTCCCTGTCAGGGTCTCCCATAGGACATCTGAGGATGACTAGTAGATCCCAGCCCCATGGTGAGTCCCACCTCGTGCTAGGATCCGGCTTCATGTGCTAAATGTAACCCTTATGGCAAGTGCCTGAAGCAGCAACATTTAAAATACAGAATATACATTGAGATTCAGCGGTGACGGCAGAGGTACAAACCTTGCTGGGCAGCTTGCGGAGTGATGCTGAAGCGGCAGAATGAACTGCAGCAAAATGACAGCACCCTGCCCAAGGAGATCGTATACAAAATGTATCCCAGCATCAACTGTGACACGGGCTACCTCTGCCTGGCTTGTATCTGCTCACCAGTGAGGACGAGCAAGCTTTGGTGTGGCACTGGGTGAATTCCCAGTGTGAGGTGCTCAGATGGCAGCGTTAGGGAGCTCTTGATGATCTGCTAGTGATGATTGTAAATTAGCATCAGTAATAACCATGAGAGCGATAAATCTGTAAAATATCAGGAGGCTGCTGTTGTCTACAGCCCAGCAATAACTTTGGGTTTCTGATGCTTCCAGTTGTGGACTTTTTATCGTTATGGAGTGATTGTGAATACCTCTGTGTGGGGCAGCATCAGTCGATGGGTCCTGTGGTCTCTGTGTGTGACCCATCAGTAGATTACAATTTTAGGCAAACTGTAGTCACTAAGAAAGCTACAATAAGTAGTAGATACATGCAGTAACCTTGTATTTCGTGTGTGTGGTAGATGCACCTGTCAATGACCGAAATATCTTCCTGAATTCATTTCATCCCACAGAATAGATGGTAATGAACAGGCTCTGTGTTTGCAGCTGGGTGTGTGATGTGGCTTACTGGTATGGAAATATGCACTTGCTGCTTCAAGGGTTCCTAACTAAAGGTTAGGAGACTTGAATTTTTTGTGCTGTTTCTTCAAAGGCCAAGGCAGCGTTTTGGGGGAATGTGAGTTGAGAGTCCTTCCTTCAGCAGCAGTATATATATAGTGGTGCCAGGTGACTATAAAGGGTAACATGACGGTGTGGTGTAGGTGAAAGGTTTGCTGAGTGATGTAGCAGAGCTAAAACCCTTCTGATCAGCTTTAAAGACATGTTCTCAGGTTCAGTCTTAAGCCACGTTTGGAAAAGAGCTTCACAGCCTCAACACAGTCGCTAGCAAGCTCTGCCTTGCTGGGTTTTGCCATGACTGTCTGCGCTCAGGGCAGACCGAACACGGCAGGGTTGATGCTGCGGGTCAGAGCTGAGATGTGCAGGAATAGGAGTGCTCTGTGCACACAGAGACACAGGAGGTCTGAAGATTAGGAGAGAGCTGCAAATTCCTATCCCTGGGAAGTCCGCAGCGGGCACGAGTACTGTGTTCTGCTGGCAGCGAAGGAATGAGAGCTTGCTGCCTTGAGACAACCAGCACTGGGAATAGTTCTCTCTTCTTCATCTCAGCCTCCATTCGTGCACACATAATGCACATCCCTATCCTGTGCATAGCCCCGCTCCTTGGGGAATACAAGTTTTCAACCACAGCTCTATAGCTTTATTTAATCTTGCTTTTGGCCTCTGGCTGAAGTCCCCAGGTGAGCCCCAGCAGCATCAGGCAGACGGTAGTGGTTGCTCTTGCTGCCTGGGAAGACGATGGTTCAGCGACAGACTTGCTTGGCAGTGACCTGGGGGACGTGCCCTGTTGAGCAGTACTTGCAGAAAGTGAGTCACCAGCTTGGTAAATTCTTCCCCGCAAAACTCAGGATGCTTTACAGGGATTACCAGTGACTAAAAAAAACCTCTGTTCAGCGCTGAGCCCTGTAGCTTTGCTGATGTACCATCAGATTTTGCGTGCTTAGGTGTTGGGCTACTGAGAAGGGACATGCAGGACCTGCATCCTGAAACACAGAGGTCTGCACAGGACAGCAGCAGGATTTTGCAGCTGCAAGAAAACTTCTAAAGAAACTAAACAGCAATGAATTATTTATCCCTCTCCTTCTGTGTATGCACAGCTCCAGTTCCTCATACCGAGCACGGCTGTGGGTGCTGCTAGAATATCAACAGTTGAATCTGTTCTGCGTATTAGAAAATGAACACATAGTTTGGAGTTGTTCATATTTTATGAAGGTCTCCCAGCACCAATTAGAGAAGGATTTGTAGTGATCACTCACTCTGTTCTTATGTTCTTATCCATATCAGCAAGCTTAGACCCAGATCAGTTATGAAATGAAGGATTTCTTTTTCTTTCTTGGATACTTATATAGATAGAGGATTTCTGCAGATTGCTTTTTATCTCTTAAATTACCTCTCGGAGACAGGAAGGAATAGGCAAACATTTGAATGATGTTAAATGAGGATCTAAATTTGGCTTAATTAAACAATTATTGCATGTTGAATTTAAAGGAAGCTTTGTTGACAAACATACAGTGGTCGCTATTTCTTGGAAAGGTGTTGCTGTAATTATTCCAGCAGCAATCAATTAAAATGCAATTTTTATAATTAGACTTCCACAGTCTAAATAAGCCCAGCCTTGTAATCGTATATAATTGTTGTGGTGTTGGTAGACTTGTTTTTATTTTCGTAGTGTCAGAAAGCTCATGTAAAGGCTTTGGGATTTTGCTTTCCCTGCAGAGCTCAGGATGCTGGCTATGACTATTTAATGGGAGTTAAGCTAAGAGAAACATGGATTTAATGATCAAATGCGGTCTGATTAATACAAGATAGGTACTACAAGGAAGCACATCTCCTTAGATTTTGTAATAGGAATAGATGTGATGCAGGCAGATGAATCACGGAGCATCGAATCACGTTAGATCAAATTGAGGTTAAGGATGCTCAATTTCTGGCAGGGATGGGCTGTAGCTTTCTAGTAAGTGCATGTTTGTTTAGTGAGATGCCAGCACTGTACAGAGTCAGGGCCAGCCCTGAGGAGGGTGATGACGGGTGAAATCCTGCCAAACAGGAGGGAGGGGGTCCTGGGGATGACACCAGTCTTCTGTGTCCAAGGTCTGCATAGGGGTCTGGCGTGGGTGCAAGGTGCTTGGCAGTTGCAGCTGCCTCCGAAAAAGTGGGAGCTTGTCACATATGCTTTCCCCAGGAAGGAAAATAATTTAAAATATGTGTCAAGCTATTTCCTCAGCTACAGCTGCCAGGACAGGGCGGGTTGTCTGTCTGCCTTCACGGATCTGGGCATGGAGAGCCTTGGGTGAACGCGGGCCAATATCATCAGCAGGGACACTGATGGGTCTCCACTGTCATTTGGCGAAGGCAGCCTGGCCGAGAGACTGGCCGTGAACGTCAGGCTTCAGGAGCGGGTTTCAGCCCGTCTTGTGTGTCCATTTCTCTCCAAAGGGCATGGGGACACTTACTCTATGCATTACCATTTTTACATGTTTAATTTTTTCTCCTGGGCTATGGGAGCAGTGCCTAGGGAAAAATGCTGATATGACACGGTTAGGAAAAATCAGAGGAGGAATTAGGGGAATTTCACACCTGCAAATCTATCTGCTCATCTGGAAGGGATCCCAAATGCTCATTGGTGACAAGCAAAAAAGAGAGTGAGAGGTAAAATTTGGGCTCTGCGGCAGACAGAGAAGGGATTTGAGAAACCGCGAGCAGCAGAGGCCAGACCTGTCCATTTTGTGACAGTCAAAGATTTCACTCACAGCTTATCCTTTCTTCTCTGAAAATAAAGCTTTTTCATGCAATAGGGATCCTACTAAGCCAGAAACACACGGGGTTTATTTTTTGGCACATTAGCAAGGTGAGAGTGGAAATCTTTGTGTGCCTGCAAGGAAGGCAGTGTGGGGAAGCACGCTGATCCTTTCCCATGCTCTGGTGGGAATTTTAGATGTATAAGTTTACATTTCTCTTAATAGGGTTAGGGCGCCAAAGGCAACAGCTCTCTGCTGGTAGAAATGGAAACAGTCCCAGTTAACTTCAGTAACATGGAGCTCAGAGCAAACACAAAATCAACATGCTCCTTAAAGAGGCAGTAAGTCAGGGATACTTTAATATTCTGCAGATCCAAATTCTCCGGGGTGTGGTATTACACAAGTCTGAAGACAGAGATGCATTTATTTCAACTGCACTTCTTTAAAGAGAGATGGGTTTCACTTCTCTGCTTTTAGTTGCATAGGACTGAAACAGGGTAATGTTTTTCCCGATCAAATGTGCCATCTGGTAGAGCATGGGACATCCTTTGGGGGGTTAGATCGACTCCTGAGGAAGTTCAGGTATTAGGCAAGATGCAGAAGAACCAAACCGAGCCATTAGCAATCAGCCATAGTCCCAGTAAAAAAAAAAACCAAACCAATTCTGAATTATTAGAATAATAACAGCATGCTCTCTGGCAGAAACTGTTC
>NW_010398238.1:150528-158302 GCF_000710305.1 Buceros rhinoceros silvestris | reverse complement strand
CTTCTGAACTGATCGCTCATTAGCTTATGCAGTAACAAGTCTCTAGTTGATTTTTTCATGCTGCCCTTTAGCAGTCAGACCCACTTGTTCCCTTTGGGGTATTCTTAAAAAAAACTACCACAACACAAAAGAAAAAAATCTTTAGCAGTCAGACCCACTTGTTCCCTTTGGGGCATTCTTAAAAAAACCACCACAACACAAAAGAAAAAAATCCCTAGCAATGTTGATTCTTTTTCTTAACGTACATCAGTTATTTGCCCTATTCTCTGCAAACAACACGCTTGCCTATCCTTGTCCAGGGTTGCAGTTCAGAAGGAGACGCGCTTATACATTGCAGGACTGAATGATCCCTTGAGGAAGTAGCAGAGGGGCAATGAAGAGGCGAGTAACAGCTACAAATTGTCATATTTTGGCTTTTTCAAGAGGGTCTTTTCATTCTTTGATTTTATTTGTTTTTGACAGAGTGGAGGAGTGCAAAAGAAAACAACTGATGTCTAAGATTGAGGTATAACATACAACTGATGGCAGAATTCTTGTGTGGATGCAACACATGTGTCTGCATCTCTGTCTATGCTCTAGGAGTCTTGGCTTTGATTTGATAAGTGAGGTCCTGTAACTACACGGAGGGAGATGAAGCGTTTAGGGCTGGAGGGTCTGAGGAGAGGTACAGCAGCCGCTGTAGGTAATCTGGATGCATCATGGAAGGATATGACATGAAAGGGAGGGGGGCTATTTCTCACTCCCCATCCTCCCAAACACTTGGCTTTGATCTTCCTTAGCGGCAAGCTTCTGCGAGCAGAAGGCATCAGTGCTCTGCAGATTCACAGGTGGTTTCTCTCTGCTGGTCTACCAATATCCTCTCAGTGCCTCCAGCCTTGTTAGCCTTCCTTCCATGCAGCTCCCACCCAATCGAGTGCCACCCGTGAGAAAGAGGGTGGTGGTGATATTTGGACAAGTGAGAGCGGTAAAAGTTACCAGCATGCATGGGAGCTCGTGGGGAGAGCATGGGTGAGTGAAGCCCAACAGAGAGCACTCAGGGACAGGGGATGGAGAAACACTGGATGAGGAGCAACACTTGGAGAACTGACGCAAGGAAGGGGACAGGCAGCAGCTCTAGAAGGTTTGTGGATGTGCTATAGCTGGAGTTTGTCTCTCTTTCCAGCGCTTAGCTAAACCAGGGGAGGTTTTGCTTTCAGAAGGCTCTGTCCTCTTCTGCCCAAATATGACCTGGAGCCTGCTGGTGTGTCCTATCTGGCCACCACTGTAGCACAGCTTGCTCCTGGCCTCCCTTTTCCTTCCTGCCACTGCTGCAGAGCCAAACCTCGGTGCTTAGGGCACCCAGTATGAGGTGGTTGTTGCAAACTGCCAATGTGTTTAACGCAGCCTGTAGCACTCTTGCTGCTGCAACAGTGCCGACATGCCTCAGTGCTTTCCCCTCAGTCAGCTTCATGCAGCAGGACTCCTCGCATCCTTATTGCATGATGAGCGTGTACCATTTATATATGGCTTATTGCACGTGATGCCTGCGAGCAGGTGGCCATGTGTTGGTCCTGAGATGGGACTGTTTGGCCAGGTTAAAGGGAGGTAAAAAATGCTGAGACATAAACCATGGTGAGGTGAAGCTTAGCTGGAAAGGAGGCTCTTGTTGGAGCACATGTCGCAGGGGAGGCAGGGACCTAGATCAGCGGGGAAATAAGGGCAGGTCTGGGACACCAGCACTGTGTTTGCAAAGGGCTGAAGCAACCAGTGGAGCCACAGCTGAGAAAGAGGCCTGCTCTGCAGGGAGTCCAGCAGAAATGTCTTTGTGCAGAAAGTGATTAATGTCTTTAATGAACTACCAAAGGAAGTATTAGAAAGCCAAACCACATACGGCTGCAGTGGGGGAAGGGGCTGAGGGGATGTTGCTGTTGCAGGCAAGGACGAGGGAGCAAGCTGCAGCACAGCCCACGATGCCATTTCCAGTTCACTGTCCCAGAAAAAGTGAGCACAGCAGCTGTCCCTAGACCATCCTGAGCAAAAGCAGAGCTGGGTGCATTTCACAGATTTAATCAGAATTAATTCAGTCTTCCAGCCTGTCCTGGTTCTCAGGTCTTTTCTGCTCAGCTTGTTCTGGCTGTGCCAACCAAAATCCACTGTCTGCAGCTTTGAGGTGTGGGGATGGTAATCTGGGAGTCCCTGTGCTCCTCTCCTGTGAGTACAGTAAAGGAAGAGGCTTTGGGTAGAGCGGAGCCTTGCTGGAGGTGGGGACCTGGATTAGCCCAGGCTGACAGCCATTAAGAGTCATCACTTGTTTTGGGAGCCTGAGAGAAATGTGTGGATGAAGTCAGGCAGCTTTCTAACATTGAGTCATCTATATCATAACATCCTCCACCTTAGCAGCCTCGTGTGCCAGACTCAGCAGAGACCTCAGAGGGAGAAGATACCAGCACCTCTCCTGAACCCGCAGAGCCTCATGCGGTCCTGGGCCTTGCATGAGGTCACCCATTTGCAGCTGGTCACAGACCAGCTCTTCACACTCCCAGGCATGCTCATTTCTGTGCTGATAATTAGGGGAGCAACGAGTTCACTATGTAGCCCCCAGGAAGGAGGTGAGACAGCTCCTGAATTTCCACCCTTGTTCTCAGAGGAAGCATACACCTTTAGAGATGAGCCCTTCCATAAAAAGCCCATGTCTTCCCTTGTTCTGGAGGAACTTGCACTAGTTTGGGGTACAGACTTGCTCTGTCAGTGAGGAACTCGTTTGAGCCTTGTCACAGTCCTAGTGAGGCTTAGCAGTCACACTGAAGTGGGAAAACCAGCATGCAGCATCTCAGCTGTCAGTTAAAAGATCATTCCCAAACGTCTCCTCTTTGCTTGCGAAGCTTTAGCCCATCAAAGCTGCTTCTGGAGCAAAGTCCTTACGTGTGCCCTCAGTGCAAATGCTGGATGCACCATCCCGTAACTGAACTTTTCCTTCCCCTGTGAAGTGCCAGGTAAAACAACAGAATTTTGTGCTTATCGGTCAGTTCTGCTTTGCCAGATGTCTGTGGAGGAAGAGGGGAAGAACAATGCCCAAGCTTGACCTGGGGTGCTTGTGCCATGTCACTGCTTACCTGCCTTAGCAGTGTTCTTAAGCAGCAGGTCCTAAGTCCATAAAGCATGAAGAAGGGAATTTGTCCCCTCTGACTTTTCTGGCTAAGGATTAGTTGCCCTCTTCTAAGCTACTCATCAAGTTAACTCTGTAACGAGCAGAGAGCTCTGCAGTGAGCAGTCCTTTTGACCTGTTCTAGACACACATCTTAGTGCAGGAGAATGGCCCTGCAGAGGTGCCTGCTTGTCTCCCTTGTCATACGGGAAGCCAAGGTGAAGAACCTGGCTTAGCTTACTGTGAGACATTGGCAGGTAGGTGAGATGAATCCTACCCCAAAGTCTCTGCAGCTGTATGATGTCCTTTGGTAATTCCTCAATACTCTGCTGAAGGGGATACCTCAGTGGTACCAAACATTTTTCTGCTCTCCCTGCAAGCAGCCTGTAAATGCTTTGGTAAAAGCAGGCATCGCATTGCAAACAGGCAGCTCACAGTTGTGCCGTTCTCACATTTGCATCATCTCTTAGCAATACGTATGTTCATGGCATAGAAACTGCTCTCCCAGACTCATCTCCTGTACTGTGGAACCGCACTGCAGTGGCCCCTCAAGGGCAGGGGCCTGCCACCATCCTGAGACGTGCTCTCATCCTCTTGGCCTCTTCTATTTGTCACTTCTCATGGTCTTGCTGCTGGCAGTAGTGTCTGCAGTGCTCTAACAGTGATGCCTAAGTTTGCTTTTGCTGTCTTTAAGCAGATCTCCTTCTCCCTCTTCCTGTCAATACGCTCCTGGCTGATAGTGCCTTTCCCTAGGAGCAGGCTCCAGGGGATCACAGAGTGGGTATCGTCAGGGGAGGAATGCCTTCAGACACTAACTGTAGCATCTTCAAAATAGCGTCCAGGGACTTAACTGAGCAATCCCCATTAGCTCTAATGAGGAGAGCACAGCTAAGCCCTCTGTGTCACTGGGACAAAAAATCTTGTTGGATTTTTTGAGGGGAAAATAAAAAATATGTTTGGCTTGTAAGAAAAGAAAAATTCTACAGTAGATTCCTTTAGCAGCTGAGCTGAATCAGACCCAAAACCCTGCATCCAAGCACACCTGAAAATCCTGGGGGTACTCTGAAATGCACCCTGCTCTGGTGGTGAGTCCTGATTGCCAACAGCAAGCTCAGAGGAGTGTGGTAGCCATGTGCATTCAGGGTTCCTGCTCCAACCTACCCTGGGAAGGAAGGTAAAAGTGTGAATCTAAACTAGCAACTCAAGTAGAACAACTTTAAAAACAAAAGGAGGGGAAATCATACCCCTTGTCTCCCAGGATCGTGCAGTGAAATCTAGAGCAGTGTGGTGGAGGCTGGGGTGCAGGGAATCAGGGTCAAACTGAGGTACAGCGGCATCGTCGGTCTGGTGGGACTGCAGGAGCCTTGGTGAAGGTGTGTTTGTCTCAGCGCTGTCTGCGGGGCTGCAGCCACGGGAATGAGGTGTGTTGCTGTAGGACTACAGGCGCTTGTGTTACAGGATGGTTTGTGTGCAGATCTGCAAGAGATGCAGTGTGCAGGGGTGAGATTTGCAGTGTTTTCCCCAGCTATACTTGCCTGCAGCCAGTGCAGCAAAATACCTTCAACAAAAGCATATTTACATTTTTAAAAGGCTTCATCACAAGAAAACTGCACTTGACAGTCTCCTTTTAACCATGGGAGCAGCACAGAGGCTGCCGTCCCACCTCTCACTGCTGCGTGCTCTGTGGTTTTGGCATGGCGAAAGCGGGAAGGAGCTGTAAGCCCGTTGGATCACAAATGGATCTGGGAGTCTGCTACCTCTGCTCACAACTCATTTATTATCAGGGAGCAGACAGTCTTCTCTGAGCCAGGGAATCTATCATTTTTAAAAGATGCTGTGTGAGATTGAAATAATTTGCTTCAAGAGTTGGCACCTGGAAGCTGGTAATGAGTCCAACTTTGGGAAGAAATCTCCTTCCTCACGGAGGTTTCTTTCTCCCAGCTTCTGCTGGAGAGTCGATGGGTACTGCTGCCCAGGGCAGGCAGGGAGGGGGATGTACAGCAGATAAACTCTTTCCTCTGAAAAGTTCGAGAGCATCCCTGCTCTGAGAAATTCCTTAAAAGAAGTGAGGGCCCTTTGCTCTTCTCTCTGTTCCCAAGATACTGATGAAGGGAGGGTTATGAAGCTTCCAGCCTCCTCGCATGAAACCCATATATGCAGCTCCAGGCAGGTAAAGTCTGCCACTCACAACATCCCACCCACAATCAGCACCTGCTTCTGCCTGGCCTGGATTTTGAGCTTTGAGCACAGTGCTGCTTCCTCTGCCATGTCTGCCTGTTTGCTTCCCCAAAACGTGGGGTAGCACGGTGGGAAAGGGGCTGTGAGACCACACTGCAGCCCCAAACAAGTCCCTGCACCCCGAGACCTGCAATCAAAGCAGCTCTGCTGAAGGGTGCTTCCCCGTCATTTCGCCTGATGCACCAGGCGAGGGTCCCACAGGAACTCTTGTGCAGGTGTTGAGTGGTCTGATGTGGGCACTCCAAAGCCAGCCCTCCCTTGCTGTAGACAGTAGCGAGGTGATGAATGCCCATGAGAATTATGCTCCTTGCAGCAGCTATGAGCTCACACTGGTGGTTTTGGCTGCTGTTGCCTCCTGTCTGCTTAAAATCCTGGGCTCCCAACACGCTTCAAGGGAATTTGCTGTCAGAGTCAGCAGGAGGGATACTAAGATGTGCTGGTGTACACAGGGTGCCCCTAGGTGATGGAGCACTGTGACCCTCTGCACTATTTTTCTCAGTTTTCATGTTTAGTTGGTTGATGTGGTTTAACCTTTCTTCCTCTAATTTGCGCTCATGAATTATTCCAAGCAAAGCCAACATTTGTCTTAATTTTGGTTTGTATTTTAAAACATCTTTTCAGTGTGAAGGAAAATCAGGGCTACACATACTCGGTTCTGCACTATCAGTTTCCTGGACTGCGGCTCAAGCCCTTTCTAAAGAAGGTTTGATTGATCCAAAGGCACTCAAGGGGATTTTGAAGTCTGTGATCCCGTTGCTGTTGCTGCTGTCTTTACCTTTCCTGCAGATTTTACCCAGCAACACTTTGCTCATTGTTCCCTTCCCTGCATCAGGATTTTCCTCTGCTGTTCTGTTCCCCTCTGTGCCTGTAACCAATGATAAGATGTTCATGACCACCTCTCGGCTGTCATAGTTTCTGCCATTCACCTGTTGCATCTCCCTCTTGTCGTGAAGTTTAGAAAGCTCTCTCAGCAGTGTTTCACCGTTATACTTGTTTACCTAACATCTGCGGTCCTGATTATTAACCTAGGCCCGTAAGTACCAAAAATCAGCTCTCTAAAGGCAGTTTAGAATGTACTGAATCCGCCAGGAGCATCAGCACCTAAATGTGATATAGGGTGTTCTAAGTGATACTGATTGTCCCTGGGGGTCTGTTTTGAGCACAGCGCAAATAGGATTAATGGATTTTTAGCCAAACCATTTGGATAAAAAAAACCCAAAGAACAAGCCAAAAGCAGGATTATAGCTCAATGATTTTTTTTTCTTTTTTTCACGGGAGGTGTGTACTTCTGCTCTTCTGTGGTGATGCTACTGTCTGCTGCAGAATGGGCTCTAACAGCAGCTAAACTGGGATTGCTCCCATGGTCCACATGGGCTCCTGCCCATGCCCGAATGAGCCAGGGGCACTCCCTATCTTTGGCTGTTTCTGGCTCTGCTACGCTTTGGACAAGAGGAAGGGAAGGTGCGGGGTGCTCCCAGCCTGGCTGTGCTGTGGTGGAGGGTGCAGAGCTTGCATCGTTGCACTCAGGACCACTTCTGGCTTGGTTTGGAATGCTGCTGTAGGATACCTGGTGCGGGAGCTGATCCCCTACCCCAGATCCTCACCTCTCCCAGAGCGGGATCTTGCCTAGGGATCTTGCATCAGTCTTGCAGCTCGTTTTCTGGTTTGTCAGAGGAATCTCCTGCCAAGATCAGGTGACTGAGGAGCTCTAATGGCTTCTTTGTGGCATTTTTTTCCTCAAGGAGAGGAAAATAATCTACAAGGGGATACACTAAGACACTGATGGTTAAAAAAAAAAAGGCTTGAAAAGGGTTTCTTGAGGAAGAAAAAGAGACAACTGAGTTTTAGGCAAGTTGTAGAATCAGGGACAGATGATAAATGGGAGCTGAAGGCTTGTGGCAAGTGCATTAGAGGCAGCCTCTAACATGTTCTTTAAATCAGCATTTGCTGCAGTTTGGCCCCATCCACAGAGAGCAGTTAAAGTGTGCATGGAAGTGCCTCCTCTGATCCTCCATCCCATCACTCTAACCTCGGGGCTGTGCAATTAGTGAAGGCACCAGTGTGAAAAAGGACAAAGTCTGAGGTCCTGAAAAAGCAACACCTGATCCGTTGGGCTGTGTAGGCTTTTACACAGGGAATGAAAGACCGGTCACTTCGCAGACTTATCCTAAGGAGATTTTGTCTTCAAGCTTCAAATGAACTACCTGTGCCTTTGAGACCTTGGCTGTGTCAGTATCTTTTCTTTCATGTGTGAGACTGTGTGAAGGGTGGCTTTAGGGTGAAGTTAAATCCTGAGGGATTTTTGGATACTTTCCCATCCTCATGGCTATTTATTTGTACACACGCACACTCACACACCTCACTCCCCGCCCGCCACACCCTTTTTTTTTTCTGGGTGCACCCTCGACAGAG